>NC_060957.1:11426866-11544366 GCF_910589235.1 Vespa crabro
ATATCGAGAAAAGTTTTCTTTCCGTACGTATGCACGTGCACTCTTCGTTTCAATTTATCGACCATAAAACTTTTGAAGACATTTAAAACGACATTTACATAAATCGGTGAATTTATAAACTCTAACGCCTGTATTCTTAAAGGATAACAACCTTGCCAAGCATGTACCAACTTTTTAATGACGCTCGGTGAAAATTGAAGCGCGTGACCGAAAGATATACCTGCTAAATCCAAAATGGCTATTATACCATGCAACGAAACAGATTCGTTTTCTCTTATTGCGATATCCAACGTCATCAAAGAAGCCTAAAACAGTATAAAAAAAAAAAAAAAGTATAAAAAATAAAAAGAAAAATAGTATTTTATATAATTTTTCTTAAATAATAAATTATTATTGTTTTGTAATAAATTATTTAAGAAAAAATATTTCAATAATATCCTAAAATAAAATGTTAATAATAAAACAAGATTGAAAAATATTTAAAAAAAAAAATGCATGACGCTATATTACATTAACTTACTTGGAATTTTTTTTTTTTTTTTTTTTTTTTTTTTTTTTTTTTTTTTTTTTCTTCAAATTCGTCAATAAGAAGTGAAATTAAATTGACTAATTTTCAAATTACATATTAGAAAATGCGATATTAATTTTACCTTTAGCATATCCGCTTGTTTATGCTTATTAGGATCATGTGCGGCGATTCGTATTAGAACCACCATTCTCCCTTTATTATCTAATTTCCTCATTGGTAAAAATACTCTATAGAAAGTAAATTATTATATAATATTTATAATATTTAATTATTATATATATATATATATATATATATCACATAAAAAAAAATAAAATACGTGATTAATGTAAATATACATATAATTATCAATATCAAATTTAATATAAAATTATTAGAATTGCCTTATTGTTATATTGAATATAATATATAAATAGAGTATATGATCGTTTTAAGTACAGGATGTGCCAAAAGTCCTTAAATGGAGCAAAAAAATTCTTAACCGACATGGAAACTCGATTGCTCTTTTTTTCGAGACAATTTAGGATAATCTTTTTTTTTTCTTTCTTCTTTTTTCTTCAAATTCTAAAATTACAAGCCTCTAACTGCAAGAAAAGTTTTGAAAAAGATTCAAATTATTAATTTTTTAAAATCATTTAGGAACTTCTGTCACCCCAATCTAGGAACTTTCATCAACCTAGGCCAACCCTATATATATATATAGTATGATTAGATAAAATTACCCTAATTCAAACATATCCTGTAATTCGACCAGAAATGGATCCTTATTTGCATACCATTCTGGAGTGTTACCTCTTTGTTCATGATAATTCCAAAATTTATATTTCGTTGTTTCAATATTAAATTTGCAAGCCCTTAAAAAACGTAGAATAAAGAAGTCGTCTGTAACAAGTAAAAAAAAAAAAGAAGAAGAAGAAGAGAAAAGAAAAAAAAACGAAAAGAAATAAAGGAATAAAAGAAAAAGCGATTTTATAAAATATAGATAGATATAAATAAATATTAAAATATACAAAGTATAAATTTTGTACATTATAAATAATTAGACATATACATATGATATAATTAAAAAATTTTTGAAATTTTCTAATTAAATATTTAATTTTTCATTAAAATATATGAAAACATAAATTTTTATAAAAAAAAAAAAAAAAAAAAATATAAATAATATAATGAAGTAACATTTTTCAATAGAAATGATAAATATTATAAAAAAAAAAAAAAAATTAAACAATTTATACTCGCTTACCAGTGCAAGCATGTAGATTATCATTTTTTAAAATCCATTCGCGTATTTCTTCGATCTTCTGCGATCTATTGTCATCTGTCTCATTTAAACTTGCCGCTGCGTAATCTTTTTCCTTTTGAGATAATTGACAAACGTAAACTTTTGACTCTGTCATTCTGTATAAGTAGTAAATATAAATACAACTGTTCTTTGCGTATCCGTTATCTTCCTCCAAATTAAAAACTATCTTATCTTCTATTATATCAACATTTAATTTTATTTTAAAAAAATTGTCACTCCTTTTTTAAATTATCTTCCATTTGTATAAAAAGATCGAAACGATTTTATTTAGGGAAAATCGTCTCAACTAAAAATGATCTACGAGAGAACTGAATAGATATAGGAACAGAATAAATCTAATAATGATCTACTGCGCCATCTGACGTAAAGATAGCGCGTATTATGATTACAATGAATAAACAGAGACAAACGTGAATTCTTAATCTTATGAAAATAATTGTTTTTCACTATCATTAATTATTACTTATCGAGCAATATTTTTTCTTTCTCTTTTTTTATTCGACTTACGTAATTACATGACTGCGACAAGCTTGCATTTAAATAGAGAAAAACAATAAACGAATGACCTTCAGAAATCTCTATTCAATTGACATTAACAGCACTCACAATGTTTAGATAAATTGACGAGACTATTCTTTTTAACACTGAAGATAAATAAATGATGTATGTCATGCTAGTTAACAAATTGTATGACATTATCTAATAATTCATAAAACATATATAACGAAAAGAAAAAAAAAAAAAAAACAATTCTTGTGACTTATATCTTAATTTCTTGCATTTTATAATTTTCTACGAAATAAAATTAGTTGAGAATAGAAATCATTTCATTAAAAAAAAATGCATTTGTAAGAGATCCATCTTAAAAAGTATTGATATAAAAAAAAAAAATTATATGTAATAATTTATTTCAAATATTCCTCTCGATACAAATCCAATAAAATCTTACAAATGATCTTTAGAATCTTTTAGAATCGCATTGTTTTATATATTGATCTCTTAGGAATATTAAACATAACGACATCTATAAATAATTAGATTAATTTAGTACTGTACTACATTGTTCTACAATATCTTTGTTTCTACTATAAACAATAAACTACTACTCGTATGAATAACAAAAACATGATATTAATCTATCGTACAAATGTTAAACAGTCATATGTTTATAGGTTATTGTTAATTTATAAAATGTATCATCCTTATTAATGTTTAATGCAAAAATATGTAATATTTGTGATAAGATAAAAAATTGTTCTCTTCATTGTTTTTAACTCTATAACTGGAAAGCACTATGGTAGCGGTAAAAAAAAAAAACAGAAGTATAATAAAATGTGTATGTATATGCAGATATATATATATATATATATATATATATATATATATATATATATATATATAAATATATCTGCAGTTTTAGTAATTGAATAATAAAGACGTTATTATAATTTAAATGAAAACAACATTTCAAAAATATGAATTCATCATTTTCCTTTCAATGATACTGGAAATTACATTGTATCATATTTTACACATTGATTACGTATGGCTTTACATATTGATTTACCGTATTTATATTTTTTCTTTTAATTATTAATTTGCCAATGGTCGTATGTACAGTTGTAAATATACCCGCACATATTATAGTTTTCTTTCTTAATACTGTTAAAACAAATGCATATTTATGTTACAAAATATTTAAAAAGAAGCGTCTGAAACATAAGAGAAAATGTTTTCTAAATAGAAGTTGAATGAACAGAAAGATAAAAGATATTCGATTATTGTGCAGAGATAAATCTACTCTACATATATATATATATAAATGTAGATTATATTTTTTAATGGAATGAAAAAATTTATTTTCTGATTAATAATAAAACTCCATGGATATAGAAAATTCTATACGAATATAAACGCATATACATATATGTACGCGTACGTATTTACTTATATATATATATATATATATATATATATATATGTATGTATGTATATATATATATGATACATAGATTCATATAATACGTACAACTTTATCTTCTATAGCAATCTTTATATAAATATTATTGCAAAGAGATCTTTTTGCACGACATCAAATATAAAGAAGTATTATTTTATATTCATTGTTATATAAATCCTTATAAAACATATGAATATATTATTGAAGTATTTGAAATTAATAAAAGTACAAAAAAATAATAAGTATTAGTAGTAATAGGTCCCTATGCATATGATATTGCCATGATTGTGCTATCCTCTATACATTAAATCATTCTGAAAAAAAAAAAAACAAATTATTTCTTAGATTAGTTTAGTATCGACATATACTTATTTTATATGCTCAAATTACGATAATCCATTTATATCGGTTTTTAATAATTCAATATGTATTAATATGTATATAAAAAATCATTTAGTTTATGAAATATAAATTATAAATACTTAGTATTTACTTGTAAAACTATTTCCAGGTTTTTGAATGTTTCATAATATAAAACCATATAAATTCTCATTTTATGCATCAATTGAATTCTCTTGCGCTTCCTTCTTTACCGCATCATTATTATATGTAGATGAAAGTACATTACTGACAATTTCTTGATAATATTCCCCAAACACACTTCTATTATGAGAAACGAGTATTAAAAATTGTGCTGCTATTGCTGTTAATTCTTCTTGTAAAGATGAAAGACCAAGTGGTACTTGCTGAGGAATAGCGCTCTGAGATTGTATAATTCTTTGCAAAAATTGTCTAATTCTCAAATCTATTAAAATATATATTTGGAAACAATTAATAATTTATTAAATTACAAAAGAATATATTATTAGATGAAACATTTCATTATACTTACTGACGAGACTTCTAATCTTATGATCTGGTTTAATCAAATCTGTTATTTGTCCCTCCAATGATGTTTCTAAATCAGTTGATAAATTTCCAGCACCAATTTCTTCTAATGTTGTTCTAAGATCTTTTATCACTTGCAAAACAATGTTTGGCATTACCTTTTCTAAATCCCTATACATGAAACATGCACATATACACATATAAAATGATATATTATATATGAAAAGGTATCTTAAAACTTACTTATTTGAATGTACAGAATCTAATAACACTGTTAAATCCTCTTTTACACTAATTTTAAACTTAGCCACACCTTGTATCGATGGACCAACTGTATTATTTGTTAACAATAATATAGAACCAATTATACTCAATCTGCTGGTCTTGTCACGTAATTCTACCAATCTACCTTGATCAAGCATCAAAGTCTGCAAAAGATATTATATTGAAGAATTTAGTTGCAATGTTTATTATATATATGTATATTCATACTTCTGCATCTGGATTAAAATCCCATTCCAGAAGATCAAGGTAGGCTTCGGTTAAGAGACGATGCGTTATTTGTCTCACTGAATTGTCATGATTAGAAGCACTTGCAATTTCTTCCTCATTAAGATTTTTCAACAACCATTTTTTAGTATAATGCAAACCATCTGTATTAATTTTTAAAAACTCTGCAAACTTAGCCTTTTCATATTCAATACTCGAGGCAACAATACTTGGTCTCATCATAGTTATAGTAAAGTTTGCTAAATCCAATCTCATCAATTGTAAAGCTTCCATTATACCTTTAAATGTTTCAATAACATTTTCTTTTTCTTTCAATTCTTGTATCTTTTCATCTCTAACCGGTGCACAAACTTTGCCCATAATAGAAATAATGTAATTTGCATAATGGCGAAAATCTAATACACCTTTTTCCGCTTGTTGTTGAATCAAATCAATATCAAGAACTTCTTTAATATTCTCTTTAATTTTTGAATGATGTGATAACACAAGTTCATCCAGTGTCTAAAGAAAAAAAAAAAAGAAAAAAAAGAAAGAAAAACTTGATATCAAATTACATATGTTGTAACAATATGATGTAATAAACTTCTAATTTAATTACGTCTTTAATTTCTTTCAATAAAATGAAAGCCTGTGTATAAATTGGCGGATCTTCATCCAATTGTTCTGCCAATAAATTCCAAAAGGCCTTGTGCATTATTTCTTTAACTTTTCTATGAAAAGTACCATCATCTGGTTCCAATTTTTGTAATTGAAAATTTTTATCCACCGCAATTTCATGTGCCAAAGCCATATTAGTCATTCCATTTGCAGCTCTTATAATTTCTTCATGAGACACAAATTTTGGTGGAGACGCTCCAGTCCATCCGCTCATCATATTTTGTATACCTTGTCTATTTTATATACGTTAATAAAAGAAAATTCAATATATAAAAAAAATATATATATATATATATATATATATATATATTTAATGCAATTCACTAAAATATTCATATCTCTCTATTAAAATACATATATAGAAAATATCTTACTGTTTTGCATGTTTATCATCTTCTATTTGACGAGATGAAGTTGGACATTCGATAGGAATATTAAGCTTATCAATATTAGACTTTGCCTCGTCATTTTTTGTCTTTTCATCTCTATAAATTAAAATATTAGAATAATCAATATTATATTAATGTAATATAAAACGTAAAAATTTGTTAATGAAATTATTAAATCTTTTCTAAAAGAGCATTTATGCTTTATTTTTGTATCTTAATAAAATGATTTGATTTATTTGTTAGATACAATAAAGAAAATTTATAAAACATACTTGTCAGACATGATGACTAGAATGAATAACTTTTATTCCTATGTTTATATAAAATTCACTTGCTATGACATGATCTGCTCTCAAAAGCAGCTGCTAGTTGACTGTTTTGGCTCCTGAAGAGAAGGAGGTCAAATACTGTCTATAAAAAGAACATCTATAATGCTGTAACTGCCTGTAAATACTTTCAAGACTTCTTTTGTTAATCTTTATCAAATCCTTGATCAACTTTTATCCAATTAATCTTTTTTATTTGATAGTATAAAAAAAAAAAAGAGTTAAATAATAAATACTATTATATATAAATATACATTTACTCTTTGTTTTCTATAGCTAAAACATTACAATTATTTCCATGTAAATAAAAAATATGACAAAATCAATTTTAAAAATTAGTAATCGACATCTTTGTATACTCGTATTTTTTTATACAAACATTTTATATACATTTTATTTGACAGATCAATTTGTATAAATATTTTATATATTTACAAAAATAAGAAACAAAGAACTAACCCTAATATTATCAATAAATTATTATTGTTATTATTAACAAAAAAGTATCGTTGATAAGATGTTATTCTTTCAAGATAAGATTTTTTTATGTTTTGCAAAGAAGAAAAAAAAATATATGTATATATATATATATATTTATCTATAAAAATTACCTTTTTTGTATATACGATTCACAAAAATATTGAGCTGTTCCTCTTTTCTAATATTGACAAGTAGACCAACACTTGAAATTTTTTAACAAAAATTTGTAATATATGTATACATGATTTGTATATGTATATGTATATATATATGTATGTATGTATCTATAAATCGAAAGTAATCACTATATGAGAATTTAATCACAACAGGAACAGCTGTATTTACAAATACGATTTATACAACTTTGGTAAGATTGACGTTGATAAGAATGAAGTTTGTCAAAAGTTAATAATCTTCAAAAGCGCACTCTATAATTGTTTACCGCTAAAACTTTTGAAAATTACGAAGGACAATTAAGACGTTAAAATAATATCCGTTAAAGAATTATACAGAATTTAATATTTGCTTATTTTTTAAATAGTCATAAAAAAGAAAAAAAAACAAAAAAGAAAACAGAGAACAGATTTAAGAAATGACACATATAAAAAACAATTTAAAAATATCAAAGTAGACAGACGACATTGATTCGCCGTAAAAGGAATGCTGATTCATATATTGGCTACCTTAAGGACACCTGTGAAGGTCATACGAATTTCACGTAAATCCGTATGTTTCTTTGTTCTCTATACATACTTTATACCGACAAAAGACAGAAGAGAAAACAGGTATATTCCCAAGGTTAAAGTTCAATAAACCTTAAGTATTCTTGTCAAATAATATAATTGATATTTTATTATTGTTTTATGATGATAAAAAACTATCTTTAATGAAAAAAAAATAAATAAATAAAATAAAATAAAATTCGTTGGTAAATAATTAAATTTCGTAACGCTTTCATTTATCTGTTTTTGATCAAAGTAAAATTAATAGAAAAAATAAAATTGTTATAACAGTTGCACTCGTATATATATATATATATATATATGTATATATACGCGTCAATTAAATAATCAATTCTCACAATAGTTTCATTTATTAAATATTAACATGATACATATAATTTTATTAAATTATAATTTATATTTATATTTATAATTTATTTATAATTTTATCAAATATAATAAAGATCGATAAAGGTCATTACGCATGTGTGAATTTAATTTGAAACAATCGATATTCCGTTAATATTTATCGCATATACGTGTATATATATATATATATATATATATACGTATATCGCGATCGTCACTATGAAAGTATATAACTTGGCACCGCTTGTCTATCATTCGTTCCTATATTCCGTATGCTCCATTAAATAGGTGTTTTTATATCAAATTTATGCATATTCGTTTGACTTTGTTGATCAATTTGTAAGGATAAATCGTTTCGACAAAATCAGTATAAGAGCCTTAAATGGCTATGATAGTAGAGTAATCGAGCTTCAGGTGATGGAGTGTATAGTATTAAATTCATCGTTAATCTCGCGCGAGAAGAAAAAATCGGTCAACGACTTTCAGTCGGCGTGCATACGGTGAGAAGAACTGAACACACGCGCCATCACTATATTATTGCGTAAGGCCAAAATTGGCCCATCAAAAATGTTAAGCTGTGGTAGAGTTATTGAACAATTGTCGAAAGTAACAAGACACGCACATGTTAATCATTCCTATCGAGCTTTAAAATATGTTGGTGGGTATTTTATTATGTACTTTTCTAGAAATTTCATTAATCGTTATCATCAACTCTCATTCGGTGCGTGTAACCTCTCTTCGATTTAAATTGAAATATTTATAAAAATTAATCGTTCTATCATATTTTCTCGATTAATTCGTCGATTGTGAATTGATATATAATTACTTTTATCCATCTATCATTTATATTAATCATCTTAAGTTGATATAGTGTTTACCGTTTACATGTGATGCTTCCACTCTGAAGTATGCCATGGGTAACATAACCTCAATCTATTCTGAAAAAAATTTTTTAACTATATTCTATATATACATACATATATATGTATATATATATATATGTATATATTTATATCTTTCAAATGTAGTAAAATTCGATATACATTATTTTTATCTCTAATTATGTATTGTTCTTTGTATACTGCCGATCTTAGTACCAACATTACTTGGAATTTTCTAGGCATTTTCAGTGTTAATAGATTGTGGTATAGTAATAATGCAAATAATAAGAAGCCATATAAGTCACCGGGTACTACAATAAAACCAGAGGAATGTGTACCTGAGTTTAGGTATTCTAAACCAAAGAGACCACTTCCAGCTTGTGAAGCTCAAAATGGAGGTACTTGTCCGCCTACTTGTAGACCAGATTATACACAAGAAGATGGTAACGGAAAGAATGGTAAATTTCCAAATTGGAAACATTTACTGGCCACCTTGATCATAACAGGAGTGACTATATATGCGGTATAATATTACATAAAATTTTATATTTTTGATATTATGGCAGTACCATATTAAATTAAATTTTTCATTATAGATATCTTCTACGGAATGGTTTACAGATAAATTTGGCTCACAGTCTGACACAAAAAGTAATAATTGCTTATCATATTTCAGTTCAGTCATTATATATATATATCTTATAATTATACAATTGAAATCATATTTTTTATATTCTCAGAAAAAAAAGATACAGTGAAAAGAGATAAAAGATCAAAGGATGTAGTAAAATCTCCGGCTGTATCTAAGTCAATACCTCAAGAAGTACCTTACTTATTGATAGGTGGAGGAACTGCTGCATTTTCAGCATTTAGGTCAATTAAATCTAGGGATCCCAAAGCTAAGGTATATTCTATATTACTATAGTACGAGTCTATATTTTGAACAATAATAAACCAGTTTTTTTTTTTAGGTTTTAGTAATAGGTGAAGAAGAAATTTTACCATATATGAGGCCACCATTATCTAAAGAACTATGGTATAATACAGATAGGGCAACAAGTGCTAAATTGAATTTTAAACAGTGGAATGGAACTCAGAGGAGGTAAGATTAAAATTGATATTATAATATATACATATCGATATACACCTATAAAAATAATATGAACATGTGTATCAGAGATTCTACAGTATTTCGTTGAGTTGCATTAATTTCTTTTACAGTCTTTTTTATGAACCACGTGAATTTTATACAAATGTTGATAAGTTAATGCAATTAGACAAAGGTGGAGTAGCTGTAGCAACAGGTTGGAAAGTAACTAAACTTGATGCTACAAATAAAATTGCTATTCTTGAAGATGGTTATGAAATCAAGTATGATAAGTGTCTTATAGCAACAGGTAAATTTTTCTTATATTCGATAAAAAAAATGTTTAAAAACCATTTTTAATCCACGTTTATTTTAAGGTGCTTCACCTAAAAATCTTCCTATATTTGAATCTGCTCAGGATGAAGTAAAAAATAAAATCATAGCTTATAGAACAGAACAAGATTTTCTTGAATTAGAAGAAAATATTCACAATCCTAATTGTAAAAATATAGTTATTATTGGAGGTGGTTTTCTTGGCTCTGAGCTAGCTTGTTCACTTGCGAGAAATTGTATGTATTTTATTATAATCATTTATGCATCTTTATCCATACATATATTTATAAATTAAATTTTATATCAAATAGATCAAGATAAAAAGATTATCCAAATTTACAAGGAAAATTACATAATGGCTCAAGTATTACCTGAATATTTAAGTGAATGGACAACAAAGAAAGCTATTGCAGAAGGAGTAAATTGTATACCAAGTGTAGAAGTTGCGGACTTTTCATACAGAAATGAGAAACTCAGTCTTATCCTATCAGATGGCAATATTGTAAGTAATATATATTATATTAATATTTTAATATGAAAATAAAACAAATCAAAGAGAAATAATTGGCCTTATTTAGAATATTTATATTTGAAATGTATGAATAATAATAAATATTATAATTGTGTAAAGATTGATGCAGATCAAGTGATAGTAGGTATAGGAGTTGAAGCAAATACAGATTTGGCAACATCTTCAGAATTAGAAATACATCCTACTGTAGGAGGTTTTCTTGTTAATGCCGAATTAGAAGCAAGAAGTAATCTTTGGGTTGCTGGAGATGCTGCATGTTTTTATGATGTTAGATTGGGTAGACGAAGAGTGGAACACCATGACCATGCTGTAATTTCTGGTAGATTAGCTGGAGAAAATATGACCGGTGCAGGTAGCATGAATCAAAATACTAAGGGAAAAAAAAAAAAATAAATGTAAGCATATTAATTTTTATTTATTTTTTATATATATAGGAAAACCTTATTTGCATCAGTCTATGTTCTGGTCTGATTTAGGACCAGAGGTTGGATATGAAGCAATTGGTATTATAGATTCATCGTTGCCAACTGTAGGAGTATTTGCAAAGGCAACAGAAGCGGATACACCAAAAGCAGCTCTTAATAAATCTACAGATGAAGAGGTATAATATAATATTTTTAAAGCAAAGATATTGAAGAAATTTGTAACGTTGTTCTTTTTATTTTTTTATTTTTGTTGTATAGAGAGCTATAGCACAGACAGAAACAGAAAAGACAGAAGAAAAAAATTTGCAAAGTGACACACCATCTTTAAATTCAGAAAATGAAAATAAAAATATGGAAAAGGAATCTAAAAAACATAGTGACTTTGAGAAAGGTGTTATATTCTATTTACGAGATGATGTTGTGGTTGGCATTTTACTTTGGAATATATTTCATCGCATGTCCATAGCTAGACAGGTATGAAATTTTTTCTCATGGAAAAATATAGCATATATATATATATATATATATATGTTTTTTGTTAGCTGATCAAATATAAAACTAAAAAGAAGAATAACGCGAAAAAAGTACAAATTTAAAAATTCTTCGTTTAAAACACTTATAAATAACAAATATACACATATTACATTATAATATTATGAACATTGTGCTTTTATTATTGTTGTTTTATTGTTGTTGTAGGTATTGGCAAGAGGTACAAAATATGATGATCTAAATGAAGTAGCGAAACTATTTTCTATTCATGATGACTAATGACATTGACTGCAGTTTGTGGTATGAATAATGACAATATTTTAAAGTCACTGTGCTGTACATAATCGAAATGTTTATATAAAAGTCTCTAAGCAATGTCATATTATATATCTGTGAGTTTTAGAATGTATGGTATGTACAAATAATCAGTGATATTCCATAGTATACATTGAAAATTGTTAGAACCAATCTACGAAAGCATTTATGAAATATCCATGTGATTATTGCTATTATCAATTAAGCATGGGTTTTAGCAAGTAAAATAAGTTGAATAAGAAATTTATTGTACAGGATATTAATTATTGCTTAATGACATCGATAAACAATTTTGTTAAAGCGTTTTGTTTTACAGAAATGGTTATCTGTTTTTATGAAAGTAATTACACATTATCTATTTGTATAAATATTATATGCTTTGCAAAGAAAAATTTATACTGTTTATGCAAATGTAATTCTTTTTTTTTTTTTTTTTTTTCTTCATTTTCTTATTGTACATGTACGCACAAAATTCTTTATAAAAATTCTTTGCTTTTTTTCATGACAACATTTATATAATAATACCTTTAAAAAAATTGTTTCTTGAAATACGTCTATATATGAATGACAAATTTTTTTTTTTTTTTTTTTTTTTTTTTTTTTTTTTTTTTTTCCCAGTTTGTCATTTATTTTACAGTATCAGTTTCATCACTGGAATATATTTTCCTTGCAGTCATTATAGGTAATATTTTATTTCCATATCTCTTAGCTAATTTATCCATGAATATGATGTAATCATGACACCGATAATCCTGTAGTACCTACAAGGATACACTTAAATGTATTTATAATCATAACAAACTTACATTAGAAAGAATAAAATTTACCATATATTCTGGCCACATTTTTCCATTTGTAATATCTTGTATAAATGTTGTTCTGCAGTGATATATTAAAGATACACAATAATATAATATATAATCAGGTGAATATAGAATAGAAATAGCAAAAAAATGTTTTATTTCCTGCCACGACAATATGCCCAAAAAACATTGAGTCATTATTGTTGTACATAACATCCACCAATCAATACCACAACTGTTCTATTTTACAGTAAAATTTTTTAATTATTAATTGATATCATTCTTTCTTTGTTTGTGTGTGTTTGTTTGTTGGTTTGTGTGTGTGTGTGTGTGTTAAATAAAATAAATATTTTTGACATACCTTTAATGCATATACTATGTTCGGCATTTCACTCTGAATTATACTTTCTAAGTATTGTGCAAATATAAATTGAGTTGAACATTCTTCATTATTGCTTTTGTCAATAGTTTTACCAAAAATAGGCCATATAAACAAAATACACGGAAAACAAATCAATTTTTTAATAAATATTTTGCATCTGCAATATTTCATATATTAATATACATCATTATTTGCATTAAAAGGTCAATGATGACAATGAAATAAAGACATAATAGCAATATTGTGACGACTAAGTTTTCAATCTGAGACCTGCCAATGATGATCCTTGACTAGCTAGAGTTACCTTAAATCTTTGTTAATGAGATACTAGACAATATTATCTTTTATCTACATAAACAGTAATTTACAAATAAATATAATACTATCTTTTGGATTATAAGTGGTATTACAAATTATTGTAAAATACTACTTACAGTAGATAAGAAATATAATTTGTTACTAGGAAGGATGTATTCGCGGTCAACTGAGGCATATATACATGATATAAAATTTGTTAAAATTTGAGATATCTTACTTGTCCATATCTCCTTCACAAATAAAAAACACAGTTGATAAAAACCAATCAAAACCTTCAAATTTATTAGGCTTTTGATGTTTTATAAATATGCTTGAAGCTTGCAAAAACTGTTTAAATGTTTCTCTTTTTGTTTCTGTATTTTTAAAAAGTCCATTTAATTCAGCATATTGTAAAACTAAGTCAATTCCATGTAATTCTTCTGAAAAGAAAAAGTCTGCATTATATACAAAATTTTCTGGCCATTCAAAATGTTCTGCCCATTCTGCAGTTGGAATAGCCTGCCACATTTGATCTAGTAAAGTAGTCAAAACTGCATTCTAAAAGAAAAAAGATTAATTATATAAAAATTAAAAGCGATATAAATAGATTTATATATTTTTCTTCATTATTTTAAAAACAGATTATTTATACTTTTAATGAACATGTAGAATTTATATATGCATTCCTGACTTGTAGTATCCAACTGGTATCTAATAATCCAGGCTTACTTTCACATAACATATCTTCTAATTCAGAATCAGATTGTATTTCATAGAAAAGTGCCATTTCTGTGGCAATGTTAGGTGGTGGTAATGTTGAGAACAATTGATATTCTTCTGATTCAAATGTATTATTTGTATCTTCATATTCAAATGTATTATTTTTATCTTCATATTCATTTAATGATAATTTGTTAGGATATTTATGCTTGATATAATATGAATTAGATAAAATTTTATGTCGGAGTAAACTAGATTCATCTATTATGTATTTTTCATTTATTTCGTCGTCGGTTTGAATATCAAATATACAATAGTTTTGTAAATTCAATAATTCATTCTATAAAAAAAAAAAAATATATTCTTATATAAAAAATGATATAAATTCATGTAAAAGTTTCACACTATATATCATAACTTGTTACCTGAAAATTTAATTTTTCTATCAAATAGATATAAAGGTCTAGATTCCAAATAGTTGTATTTAATGATAAAAGTCCTAAATAATGATATACAGAATCAAATTTGATTGAACATTGCATTAATTCAGTCAAATTGTATGGAATTTCATTTTCATCGTCATTTCCAAATTCATTAGCACTTGTTATAAATGCAGTAAAACCTGTTATGATAAAAATATAATGTTATATGTATATACATATATATATATGAATTTATTAATATTAGATCTTATTAATTTTTTGTTTTATTTATACATTTAAAATTGAGAGAAAATAGAGCAATAATGTGTAAAAATTTGTTCACAATTGAATTCTCCCATGGATCATAAAAACAATGTGGATCTTCCAATGTTTTACACGTTTCTATTAATAATGTAGATAAAACATGTGGTGCTAAATCATCGAGAACTTCACGTCCTAACTTAAAGTATCCAGCAGATGATACAAAGCTCACAATTTCAGTGGATGTCCATGAATTTCTTAATGGTGCAATAGATCCACGTATTAATTCTTGAAATACTAAAGATTCGCGTGTTAAATCTTGTAAGCCAAATGGTATTGATACAATTTTAAGCATCATTTTTTTAATTATACTAAAATAAAAAAAATAATAATTACATATTTATTAAATTAATCGTGTTTATATCAAATAAGCTCTGATACTTACTTGTCTAAATATTGAGCTTTATTTTCATTTTCAATAAAATATTTATCTAGTTTACTGTAAAAGTGTGACACAGCAGGATAAAATTGATTTTGCATCACATCTTGTACAATTTCATAAACATTAAATATATTAAATAATTTCATTATAACTTTAGATAAATTACATATATATTCAGTGTTCATAATAGAGAAGGGCTGTTTCAAAACATTAGATATGTGTTGTATAATAGTCATTGCTGTACAATTCGGTTTTGATTCTTGAGAATTTATTAGTAATTCTGAACCATCCACAGTATCCAACATATGCATTATTACATATAGTATATGAGGCCAAATTCTTAAATCATTTTCAGAAGAATTATTTAAAGAATATAATGCGGCATCATAAAAATCAGTATCATACGAAATTATAGTTCTATTTATTACATTTTGCAATGCCTGACACATAATATTATAAATACCACTTGCTACCTCAGAAGATGATAATTCATTCAATGTATTTATTAATGTAATTAAAAATTCAGTTATAGAAAATGGAACGTCTAATGAAATCTCTGAAAGTAACTTGCGACCTGCTTCATAACTACATAATTGTGATATAAAGCATAAACAATGAAGATAAGTAATTATTTCTATTGTCTCTCCAGAAATACATGCTTCTATGGGTTCATCACAAATAGAAATAGATGTGTATATAGATGATTTTTTCAAGCCTTTGCCAATGCATTGTATAGCATATTGAAGTAAACTTGGTGATTTAGATAATATAAAAATAAATGTTTTTCTAGTAGCAAAACTGTGAGTCCACCTTTTACTCCAGTCAGCCTGTGGATCCAATGCAGCAATAATATTTAATGTAGACAATGTTTTAACTTGCATCGAATTACCAAACATATGAGTACTTAGAAATATTATGAATTGTTCTATTATTTCTTCTGCACTTTTGTCAATATTTCTTATGCTCTTTAACAATTCTTCTTGATAATGTATTATCAAGTACATAATGCGAATTATTTTCTCATGTAAAAAAAATTTGAAATTAATTCCGGATATTAACGAAGGTAACATTTCGTGTACTTTTTGTGCATGATACTGAGCATTAAAAGCACTCAATACATTAGTATACGCATTATATGCCTTTGGACAACTTAATAACCTAGCATAAACTTGCAAACTAGCTTCAAATATAGCACGATTTTCACCCATAAGACCATCTTTTAAAGTATTTTGAAGGATATCCCATTGCGAGATAGCTGTTACATTTGTCAAGTCACTTTTTAATAATATCTCATAGCCTGCTAATCTTACATGTACAGGTTTATCAGAACTTATTCTATCTATAATATAATTGTATTGATCTTCAACGTTTTTAGGAGAATTCCATTCTTCTACAGTTAAATCACTCACAAAAGAGGCGGATGACTGAGAATGAGATTCCGTTGATGCAATGTCATCAGATTTTGAATCTGAATTGTGTTCAATAATTGCCATTTTCATAGAATTTATTAAAACTTGCATTTCTTTAGAATGTATAATTCTATCTGCAATTTCTGAAGAATCTTGATTCTCTTCTAAATTATCATTAATTACTTTGTCAAATTCCTTTTTTATACACTTCTTTATCCATTTGTTAATATTTGGCGACGTTATTCGTTTATCCATTAATGTAAAATCACCTGAATTTCTTTATATACTGAAGTTTTAACAATGAATATCCATGTTCTATCCTTGACAATAATTTGTATACACTAACTTATATATATATATATATATATGTATGTAATATACTTATACACATGTGAATCTTTTGATTTGATTCAGTTACTATGGCAACCATAGTAGAAATAAATACAATAAAAGTATATTCATACAGGGAGAGAATAAAATTATTTCAAACATTATCTTTAATAACAAACCAAATTATATATAATTTTTTTTAGATCTTTATAAATCGCATATTTTTTTCATAAAAGGATATTTTTTTTACGATCTTATATTTTTTCACATAATATACGAATATATGTTTCATAAATGTATTTAACGTATAGGTACTATGATATTTGGAGATTTTGTTCGTAAGATATGAATTCCACCTTGTAAAGAACATATTCCCGTAACACCACATTTTACAAGAAAGTCCGCAAACTAAAAAAAGTAACGAACTTCGTATTATAATCAATTATATTTTTTTATATAATATCTATAAAACTTTTATATATTTACCAGCGCATTATTTTGATCATGGGGTCCTATAATAACAACTATACAATTTTTATTATCTACAAGAGGTTTAGCATGAGGTCCAAGAGTATCAATATTCGTTTGAGAAAGTTGCACACTTGTAAAAGGAATATTAATACTTCCTATTACAGCTCCTCTTTCAAATCTATTAATGAAATCATTATATTTATATTAATATAAATTATATTACATTATATTATAAAATATACATTTTATATTTATTCTTTAATGTACTCACTGTATGTTATTTCGTATATCTACAGCTATTACTTTATCAGGAGTATTATTTAATAGATTTAAAAAATCATCTACACTTATTCTTGGCATTTTTTCAGTTCCAGGCTCAGGATCTGTCCAATTCATTTCCTAACATTTAAAATAATCATATTATAATAAAAGTTTAAGAGAACATACGATATAATATACATATATATATTTTCATTTTTGTACTTTTAATCTATTAAATTGATGCTTTCTGTATGTTATACTAGGTGGTGTATTTTGATACATAGTCATGGAATCTTTTACACATAATTCTATGTCAATTTCAGGAAGATCAGAGAATAAAAGAATGCATTCGTTAAATCCTGAAGTAAGCAAAGAATCACGTAATTGTTTTAATATTGCTAATCCGACTAAAAGTGGAAATGATGAATCTCCCAGTAAAAGTTTATCCCACAAATGCAATATTTTGTGTAATGGGAATACATCTGTAATATATGATATTCGATTAATAGAAATAGGATTAAAAATTATTAATTAAATATGTGAAAACATAGTGAACTTACGTGAAAACATAGTAAGAAACCATGGTATAGCAAACAATTCGGGAACAAAATTAATAGATTTCAAATGATTTGCCAATTGTGGATCATGAAATGCAATAATTTGAGAAAATTTTCCTAAATATTCTTGTATTACTGCAGAGTTGTCTTTTAAAAAGAACTTGTGGAGATATTTTGGTATAAATGCAGATAAGCATTCAAATGCTCTTGCTAAAATTATATATATATATATATATATATACATACGTATAGTTAATTTATCAATAAAGGTCGGATAAGGTAATAATATTGGGAAACTATTTAAATACCTTCATTATTAAAGTTTAAATAAAGAAATGGTGCTGTTAATGAATCTAGCCCTTGCCAATATACATAATGTGGATTATTTCTAACCCATGCTTTTAATAATCTCTGCAATCTTTCATGTCCTGCACCAGATGATAATAATTCGCTATACTGATGACATCTTGGTATATCTACTTCTATCTAACAAATATTTTTTATGAAACAATGATAATAAGATTTTATTACATTTTTATTGGAGGAATAAAGAAAAAGAAGAAGAAGATGATGAAGATGAAGTTTGTTAGTTCAACTCTTAGAGATATATATTTCATTACCTGTCTATCTGTATGTGTAGGTGTTTCTTTATCAATCATGTCATACCGTTGCTGAACATCACCGGTAATATCAAGTAAAGCTGCCCAAACAGCTCCACGAACTGGTGGTGGAATATCTTTATGTGCCTCTTTAATAATTGCCTCTCGTGTAAGTGGAAAAATCTACATGAAATTACATTCATAATATAATACCATTATTTAAGATTATAATAATATACATTGATTATTTAAAAATTACCTGCAAGAGTCTGTCATATAAAACCAATCTATAAAATTGATATTCTGTATCTCTTTCTCTTATTATCAATGGTAACTGTGATGCAGCGCTTGTTAAATCTTCCTGCGCATGGACACGCATTCTGTTAAATTTTAATTATTATTTATCTCCTAACATGAAATAACAAAAAGAAGTATTGTTTATAAAGTAAATACTTACTCAGGAGTTAACCATGGATAATTAGCAGTATATGGAATATGAGACAAGCGTTGATGTAAAGTATCTAAAGGAACTTTAACAACTCTAAGATCAAGTAAGCCAGCTGTATCTCTTCTTCCAAATATTTGTCCTAATAATATTACTAAACTGTAAGTAAACATACATATTTATAAAATTGAAATAATTTTTGATTATATATAAATATATATATATATTGACAATGTCACATTGACATTGATATTACTTAGGTATAGATAAAATAGGTGGTCTTGATCTAATGAGGCCTTGTTTTTTTAATTCTACTGTAATATCTCCTCCTGCTAATTGCCAGAGATAATACAATTCGTTCATTTTCCTAACAATCACATTTTTATATTGGCTTTCTTTCTTTTCTTGATCATTCTGCATTAAAAGATCTATAAATAATGGCAATTGTAGTAGCTCCTCTGGTGTTTTACGTTTTGACGAATGCACTTGCAAACAAGAATCAACAAATTCTTTTATTTCTGAGGACAATCCCTAAACAATAGAATAAATAAAAAAACATCTCTAGTATTGAATTAACATGGTGATAAAAGATATATTTCAATACCTCATAAATATCAAAACAATTATGTTCTCTTGCAAGACGTTCAAATATAGAAGTTTCACAGTGTATAAGACTGAGAACTTTTCGTAGGCATTGTGATAATTTCACTCCAGACCATATTTGCCTTTTCAATAATTGTTCTGCAATTATCATTCCAAGAGACCAAGAATCAACCTTCATACCACTGAGTCCATTACTTAAAAATACTTCTGGTGCTGTATATTTTGGATACCTGGAAAAAAAGATAATAAGTTCTATTCTAATACATAAGAATATTTTCATTAAACTTACCCAATTGGAAAAGATACATTCTTTCCTCCATCTGTCATATAATATAATCCATAATTGTATAGTTGTACATTTCCAGTTTTATTTATCAGGATATTATCTGGACTCAAGTGTCTATGAACTAAACCTAAATCATTCATTTGTCTTAAACCTAATAGACACTGGAATGCAATCTTTACAATATCATTCACATGTAGATTCTCTTTACTATTTAAAGGTTCCCCATTATATTCAGAAACTACCATTATTCTTTCTGTAAATTATAAAATTCAAATTGTATCGCTGATTAACAATATATAGTTGTATGATCTAAAAATTAAATACGATACCATGTTTACTTCTAATGATATCAAGATATTCTGATAAATTTGGATGACATATAGTCTTTAAAAATTGAGACTTTCCATAAATAGTTATAGAGTTGGGTGTTAATGGAAGGCCATTACTGCCGCATACTTCGACTGGATGACATTGAGCAAAAAATGTCATCCCACCCAAACAACGCTCTTCATTTTCCAAAAAAGCAGGACACATTTTTGAATCTGTAAATAAAAGATTTCAGTTATAGATTAAAAAAGATTTTGATCATAATAAAATTATAACTCATTAATAATAAACATATTTTTACTATTGTCTTATCAATTTATTACCATAGTATTATTACTTTGTAATTATTACAGTTTTATATTCTTT
This sequence comes from Vespa crabro, assembly GCF_910589235.1. NCBI lineage: Eukaryota > Metazoa > Arthropoda > Insecta > Hymenoptera > Vespidae > Vespa > Vespa crabro. The sequence goes on from NC_060957.1 coordinate 11,448,049, forward strand.
ATTCTTCATTGAAGATATTCCTTTTTACTATTATTATTTATTCGTATCGTTCATTAAAAAATTATCTCTTTGTGCGTTTAAAACATTATTACAAAAGAAACTAACACTTTCTTTAAAAAATATTTATATACGATCGTATAATGAATTTATTATAAAGATTTCTCAAGTTAGAATCTAGTTTACTCTGTGTTTTATCTGTCATGAACTGTGCTATCAACTCTTCTCATATAACACAGTAATAATAATAATACATTTATATATAGTGTAGTTACAGTAGATTGATACTTCGATTTATAAACTATTGTCAAATGTACAAAACAACATTTGTAATAAAAAAATATATTTATCACTTTCCTTGGATATTAAAATTATATAAATATTTGGAACAAAAGAATTAATATTAATTAAACATTATATATATACATATATATATATTAGACTTTTATTAATTTATATATGAATAGATTTTTTAATATTAAGAAATATTAAACAATCTTCGAAATGTCTATTTTTTTTTGTTTTCCTATAATGTAAACAATGAAACAATATAAAATTAACGAATGCGTTCACAAATACATTCTTATGAAACAAGGAGATAATTATAATTTAAATTAAAATCACATAATATTATTTTCATCTTTTTAAGATGATTATTGGTATAAAAAATTATCGAATGTTGAAAAATTTGGATCGATGTGAAATTTCAGAAACCTTTCTTATATATTTCATTCTATGTTTATAAATTAAGTTTTGACCATGAGTTAACCATCTAATACTTTCGTTAGTTCACGTTACTAAAGTTACTGCTTGGGCCACGTAGTGTTTCTTTCCGGTATTAGTTCTTGAGAAGGACAGTCGAACAGTTACGCTTGTCCTGTTTGCTTTGGCAAAATGACGTGAGTTTTTCTTATTTCATCTTTCTATATCATATTAATCCGTAACATTTGCTTGTAAATATATTTATCAAAAAACAATACAATGCGTATTGATTTATTAGTGCGTTTAATTTTTTTTTTAATAAAGATATTTAGAAAGCTCTATTAACCATCAGGTTTTTCGAAAGTAGTTAAAATTATTGATTCCATATCATTTAATAAATTATCAATGATACTTTTCAATGAGAATATTAGATTAGATATTCATAAGAAAAATTAGATTTTACTTTAGTCATTGCTAATTAAAAGACAATATTTAGTCTTATAAATTAAAATGATATACTACTTTGCATTATAACCTCTACGTTATAGGTCCAAAGTATCACGTGATACTCTCTATGAATGCGTTAATGCAGTACTTCAGAATTCGAAGGACAAGAAGAGGAACTTTTTGGAGACGGTAGAACTACAAATTGGATTGAAGAATTATGACCCACAAAAGGATAAGCGTTTCTCAGGCACCGTCAAGTATGTTTTAACCTGACTATGAGGGTTCTTTTCGGAGTTTAATTATTATGCATTAAAAAAACAATTTTATATTATAAAACACGAAAAGGTCACTTCATTAATGATCAGGAAGCTAAGGCTTTAGCCTGGCGGACCATTACCCAGGGTCTTAAAAAACTGGGGAGGTATTGTACCGTTATTTATATATATTCCAGGATCATGTTTCATGATCCCTCTGGTAAGTTCATATAAAATGTGGTGGCATTTTCAAATTTTATACATATTAATCAATGTTCAATGATGCTATTTAAGCATGTATTATCTGATCTACAAATCTATAATGTAGAAATTCTAATTTTACTGAGAATATTGATATCGTGCGATTTTATTAAATTATTATTATTTATGATCAATTTAATAAATAATTCAATTATAAAATAATAAATCTATTCTGACGAATATTTTTTTAATACTTTACTGAATTAATATCTAGTTTATATGGATATATATTAATTATCATTATCAGATTGAAGAACATTCCTCGACCAAAGATGCAAGTATGCGTATTGGGCGATCAACAACATTGCGATGAAGCCAAAGCAAACAACATCCCATACATGGATGCAGAAGCTTTGAAAAAGTTGAACAAGAATAAGAAATTTGTAAAGAAACTAGGTATATTGTCAAGCTTTTTTTTTTAATTTTATTATTATACTTTAGTAAATTTTCTTTTCCAAAAACCTGCAAAAATTTAAATTATATTTTATGTATAGACATAAACTATATCTTATGTACCTTCCCAAAAGCACCATCATTAATTTTTATTTATAATATTGGTGGTCGTCGAAAGGAAGGAGAGCAAAATTCTACACCGGGTGAGGGCAATGTGATTTTTCCATGTTGCTCCTCAATGTGTGTAGATACAATCATTTTTAAATAATATTATTAATTATGAAAAATTCAGTTTATATATATATATATATATGAAGTTCAATAAATATTTGTATAGAAATTAAGTAATATAAATATGAATACATAGAAACACAACATATTAATATTCTAATAAGATTTATTATTTTAACAGCAAAGAAGTACGATGCGTTTTTGGCCAGTGAATCTTTGATCAAACAAATTCCACGTTTGTTGGGTCCTGGTCTAAACAAGGCAGGTAAATTCCCTGGTCTTCTCTCTCACCAGGAATCCATGGTCGCAAAAATTGACGAAGTCAAAGCTACGATCAAGTTTCAAATGAAGAAGGTAAATTCTATGGAATAAAATAATAACGTTAATAATAATATAATTTTTATATATTCTCTTCCTATAATAACTTTTATTTTCAAATAGGTACTTTGCTTATCGGTGGCAGTAGGACACGTAGAAATGACTCCAGATGAATTAGTACAAAATGTACATTTGTCGATCAACTTTTTAGTTTCATTGTTGAAAAAGCATTGGCAAAACGTACGTTCTTTGCATATTAAATCTTCCATGGGACCTCCTCAAAGATTATTCTAATAAGTTATTGATACTTATACACGATGAATGTAAAACGCAATAAAACAAATGAAAAAAAAAAATATATATATATATTGTTTATTACATATAACTGTTATGGATTAAAATTTTTTTCTAACGTAAAAAGCCTAATTGAAGAATTTGTATTCATTCGTCAATAGTAACGTTTTAATTTAATATCAGAGAATTAAAAGCATATGACCAAAGGACGCCATTTGTTCCATTTACAGTCCTCTCCAAAAGTTTATACATCCGAGATACGATATGAAGTGAGTTACAAAAGGATGCAAGATACGAATAAGTAAACGCATTTCAATTCAATGAAAAATATTTGGCGGGAAATAAATATCGCTTTTATGAAAATGTCCTTAAAGGTATTTGCCAAGTAAGAAGAATAGAAAACAAAATGCGGATACCTGCGACTTAAATCACATTTATTTAGAGAAAAATGACCTGCTAGAAAGATTTCTAAGGATAATTTGGCGTACACGTGCAGTTCCACAAAGGCGCAGGTCTACTGTTCAAAGTAGTTACGCTATTTTTGACAAGTTTTATAGGGGTTGCTCTTGAGACTCCTGGGAGGCTCTTGAAGAAGCACATGGTGTCGTATTCCGTTGTCCCATCAGCGGATGCTACCAGTCTGTTCGAGTGTGTCTTAGGGACAAGATACATGTCATACTACTACGTTCTTTTTTTACGATATTTTAATGGTTATTGTTCTTTCTTTTCTTTCTTTCTTTTTTTTTTTCATTTTATTTTTCTTTTTATTTTTCTTATTACAAATCTTTATTTATATTTATCGTCATTAATTATTTTACTTCAAGACGATGTTGAGATTCTACTGTGTAATTATTCTCTCGATGGATAATATTCTATTGGAAAAAATCGAAGAATGAAATGGAAATTTTACAGGTAATGAATAGTAATATATTATCGCAATAGAATTTCTGAATAAAATTTGTAACACGAGGTGGGGAGTGAAATGCAGATATCCAGAGAAAGGAAATGGACGTGATTGAGTATTATGATTAAAGGAAATACGAGTGTTGAATAAGAATAAATGGATCTGGTTTAGATGGTGGTGGTTCGCAAAGGGGTGGCTTAACAAAAAATGGAATGATGAATCAGAATCATCTTTATCGACAATATCGATATCTCTCCGTGGATACAAATTTAACTGTAAGATAAAAAAAATAATTAAATTCTTTTTAAAATATATAAATCAATACTATTTGGGATTTCTCTCATATTATTTTACTCGTTGTTTTGTATCCATCCACGTGTTTGCGAAGTTAACGATAAAAAATTTCCAATGACATCGATAAAGAAGATTTCGATGTAGTCGATAAGGAAGATTTGAACGCAATTCAATTATCATCCCACGTTTTCGCTAAACTCCGCCCATTTTTACTCCCTCCCATCACAATTGCTATTTCCACCAATCACAAATAAATTTATCCCTTTGCTAATTTTCCCACTACTTCTAAAATCCGCCCATTTTTAATCTCGTCATAAGCATTTTCACCAATTATTATCCATAACTATGACCATTTTTTTTCTCTCCAGCATAAACACTATTTTATCTCCACGCCCCCATTATCGTTACTATTATTATTATATACAAAATTAAATTTATTTTTTGAGAGTAGTAATCACTAATACGTGTTAGAACTATTGATTTTACATTAACAATATGTGAATAGTGAATAAAAAAACTTTTTTTCTTTCAATACGTTGGAGTACGTACAAGGAAATTAAAGTGGATATTATAAGTTTAAAAAGATCAATTATATTAATTAAATGATAAATATAATCGTGGAAAAGAAAAAAAAAAGAGAAATTGCTCGTCGAACACAAAGAAGAAAATAGTGGGATCGTGAAGTAGAAAAATGTATACAATTCTTTCGCGAATATTAATAATAACTAACCATTGAAATAATTAAAAAACTGTATATTTTATGATAAAAATATAAAAATATCTCGGATCGTTGAAAAAGATCTATAGTAGTTTATGTTTGATCAATAAAGTGATCGCGAAAGTGTCACTTTGAGTGAGAATGGACATTCTTATCAGTGATATCAGTGGACAGCAAAGGCAACATAACGAGAAAGATTGTCAATGAGTAAGTTGAACAATGATTAGTATCAGGAAGCCATAACGTTTTTAAAGTTCCACGTTCTTGAAATATTAGTAATCCTTGAAATTCTCTCAAGTCAATACCAATTATGTCGATAATAGTGTATTTATTAGAATATAATCCTGAGACTAGCGTAAAGTGTAAAACGTGAAATTTGTGTTTGTTGTGTTTATTGAAGGGAAAAAAAAATAAATAAATAAATAAAAAATAAAAAAGAAGGAAAAGAAAAAAGAAACAACAAAATACATTGATTGGATCTAACGATCGAGTAAAAGTTATGAAGGCAAGTTGTCACTATAGAAATAATAAGCTTTACAACAGACAGAGAAAGAGAAAGAGAGAGAGAGAGAGAGAGAGAGAGAGAGAGAGAGAGAAGAATATTCAATCTTTACGTAAATTTATCGCACGATTCAAATGATATATACTATAATTTAATATTGCGAATTCCAGACTTTCTATAATTTTTAATTTTTATAACTTTATTTTTCTTTGTGCATATCAAATATTTTTTTATTATATCAAATATCGATCTCAAATTTGAATGATCAAGTTTTTCGGAATTTTTTGATTTCAAATAATTCGATAAGATTGACGAATATCTATATCTGTGTATATAAATATTCTATAAATATTATATATATATATATATATATATATATATATATATATATTTCTTAATAAAAATAGTAATATGATAAATTTCACTGACTACTTGAAATCTGGTTTATAAATTTATTCTTTTTATATTTGCTTACTGTTTTAATCGTTATCTATCATCTACCATATCTGTCGATTACAAGTATAAACCTCGTAAGAAAAAGACAATGTAGATATTGTTACGTTTAAAAATTCTCTTTCACATTTTTATCCAGAAATATTATTTTATCGATTATAACAAGTTATATCCTACATCGGTTACATCCCGTGATATAAAACTATCTTTTCGCGAATGATTTTCTATCTTTCCTGTTAACAATGTTGGACGTTGATCAGGAAAATATAGAATATATTAATCTTTTTAATGTTACGCTATTTCGTAATTGATCATTAATAAAAATATATAATAATAATAACATTGTTAAACATAATTAAACTACGAAATAATAATAATAAATAATATTAACACGTAAAATATACAATAATATAATATACAATGCAATACGATATATATCTTATAATATTATTAATTATACAAAAAAAATAATATATATATATATATATATATTTTTTTTTTATTTCTTTTTAATATAACACAGATAGTAAGTTGAAAGAGATGATACTAAAAAAACGTTTACAATTGTTGCTTTACATTTTACGAGTTTTTTACGTATTCGGAGAGGAGGATACAAATGAAAGGAATACAAATTCTGGAATAATATCGAACGTTATTCGAGAATACTCTTTCTTCGATAAGAACGAAAATTTATCTAATAATAAAACGGAAGTAGACATTGATATGCCTACGAAAAGTTCTATAACGTCCGAAAATTATGAGGACGTCGAATACGATGAATGGAATTTTTCACAAAAGTTTAATAAAGATTCATTAAAAATTCATTTCGATCTGTGCGAACAAACAAACGCGTCAAATGGAATGGGTGAGTCTAAAAAATACCTATGTCGTAAATATAATTTTTTTCTTTTTTTTTTTATACCGTATTATAGTTAATAGTAAAATAATATTTTATTGAACGATTTATTCATAATCGTTGCGTATAATAATAAGATCTGATATGATCGTGATAAAAAATGATCATTTCTTTAAATTAAGGATTCTCAACGTATGTTTCATATATACCTTCGATATATTCCATGAAAAGCGTACATACATTAAGTACAAAATTTAATGTGCGTATATGTGTGTATATATGTATTATTTTATTTTCATCAATATACTATAACTATAGTTTTATTTATCTACATAAAAAATATATCAAAATTACATAGAAATATATTTCCAGAAATTATATGAAATATATAAAGTTGAGAATCACTATTTTAAATTGGTCAAATTTTATCGGTTTGTTACTACGATTATTTACTTGGAAAAAAAGATATATATATATATGTATGTTTGTTTGAATATTTTATTTATTAAATCCAAAATAAAAAAAATAAAAAAATAATAATAAAAAAAAAAAAAAAAAAAAAGAAATAGAAGAAGTACATTTTTATATATAGTTTTAGAAATTGAAGACGTAAAGCATTTGATGATAGAAGCAGTAGATACCGAAAGAATATTAATTTCTTGGATGGCGCCATGTTCAGCTATAAACAATATTCTTATTAATTATACTATTGTAACATATTCATATGATCAAATTAAAAAAACGGAAGATATATCAAATACATTATCTTATATAAGATATAACGTTACCGGACTTAATCCATGTACACCTTATACGTTTGAGGTATTTGTAATCGCAGGACATAATAGATCAAATGGTTATAATACAACAGGAGAAACAAGTTCTAATCGTAAGTATCATTTATAATATACATACGTGTATACATTTGATACTTTATTAGACACTTTAAAATTGACCAATGCACATATTTACATTTTAGTTACATACATCGAAGATGTTCTAAATTTACGTATTAATATACCTACTAATGATAAGCTAAAAGATGGTGATATTGGGTTGGAATTGACTTGGGATGCTCCAGAAAAATATATTAAATGTATTGATTATTATAAGATCATACAATGCATTAAAGACTCTTGCAATGAAAATAATACAAGTGTTAGTATTACAAATACTACAAGCTATATTATATGGGGTCTTGAACCTTGTACGGAATACTTTTATACTGTTAAAATAATATCTTCGTCATCTATAGAATCGCCTGGAAAAAGTATATACAACACGACAAAAATAATAAGTAAGATTTTTTAAGATTATAAGCTATGAAAAAAATGATTATGTAATGTATATATATATATATATATATAGAAATATAAATATTATCAATATAATTCATCCATAGCATCAAGTGAGCCACAATCATTGAACGCAGAACCTGGTGATTTTGCTTTAAGCATTCACTGGCTACCACCAATGGTTGGCTATCAATGTGTCCAAGAATATAATATTACAATATCTGACACGTTATGTGTTTATAATAAGTCTACCACAAATACCTCAGAAGTTATGAAGAATTTGCATGCTTGTACTTCCTATATGATTTATGTTATTCCCATTAATAAAATATCTTCAATTGGAACCTTAGCTACTACAAAGGGAAAAACAAATAAAAGTAGTATGTAACACAGTGACATTAAAAAATCTGCTTAATAAATTAGATTGCCATATAATTATATAGGATTTATTTTAATTTTGTAGTAACAGAATCTCCTGTAGTACATGCAAGTAAATGTGGAATTTATAATATATCAATAACATGGTGTATTAAAAAGGTATTAAATAATAATTGTACACTGAAATCTATAATAGTTATGTGTAATTATGTGAAAATCAATGGGCATGGTTATCTACCAAAATCAGGAGAAGTTAAAAAAAATTTGGACGAACATATAAAATTACCTATGCTTGAAAATATAACTGTGACAAATTTAAGTCCTTATACAAAATATTCATGCCAGGGAATTATTGTCAATGAGGCAGGAAACAGTTCGTTAAGTGAACCAGTAAATGTTACAACATTAGAAGATAGTAAATATTATATAGAAATGCATATTATTGTGCATACCACAGACATAGAATATAATAATATTATTAATTTTTTTTAGTATCATCTCCACCCATTATTAAGGTCAAAAATATAACAGATACTCGATTTACTTTATTTTGGCAGAATCCTATATATTTGCCAGGAATATTGACAGCGTTTGAAATAAAAATTACATGGTATACACTTTTCGAAAGACCAGATTGGTGTACTAATGATACTTTTGGCACTGTTATCATTTCAAATATTACTGGTACATCATTAGATTATTTAAATGGGAAACCATACACAAATTATACCGTAAGTATAAAAGGTAGAACTGCTGCAGGTTGGAGTGATGATAGTAAATTGATAACATTTGTTACATTGCCAGGAGGTATGTTTTATATAATATTTTTTATTTTTCTATAAATTTCGATAAATTTCAATAGATTATAATGTATAAACTTTTTTTCAGTTCCAGGAATCGTTTCTAATATTTCACATATTATTACAAAAAATGAACATAACGATCAATGTGATGATATACATAATGATCAATTAGATACAGTTGTAACATGGGATTTACCATGTTCCTTAAATGGAAAAATTGAGTCTTTCTTTGTGTCGGTGCATGGTATAAGAAATGGTTATGATCCACACATTTTCTCTATTAAGAAAAATTATAGTAAAATTGTTGAGAAAAATTATGTATATTCAATGGTTCTTCCATCACTAAAATCAGAATATAATTATACACTTAACATATCAGCTAAAGTTAGAGATGTTGAAACTTGGAGTTTACCAGCAACTTATAGTGATATTTTGTATCCTGCTAAGTGTATGTATTTCATTCTTCCCCAAATTTATATATATATATATATATATATATATATATATATATATATACACACTTTGTTTTTAAATTATTAATTATAAGACTCATGTTCACTAATAATTTTTATATAATGCATACCAAGTCATTGATATTTGCTTTTATACAAATATATATATATATTTATGATTTTATTTATTATTGCAGGTCCACCAGAACCTAATGAAGAATATATAAAATCAATTAGCATAGATCCATATAAAGCACGTAGATCTACTACATCAGTCACCATTTTGCTTCCATTATTTTCTAATGATAATGGTTTAATTAAATATTATGCCATTATGGTTTCAAAAAAAGGATTTAATGTTGGTTTAAATAATAGTTTTAATGTGACCGAACAAACATGGCCAGATACTCCATCATGGGAGGAGTCCATGAATAATGATTTCTCTATAGTTTATCAAGCTACCGGATCGCATTGGCATCCTTTTCGTGAGTAAAATATAAATAAAACAAAAAAGAAAAAAGAAAAAAAAACTTCTCTGCTTGAATATACAATTTATAAATATTTGTGTATTCATTTTAGCAAATTATGTTGCTGACTATGGACACATAAAAGCAGTAAAATATGTACTTGGTGAAGACACAGCTTGTAAAGAAATATCATCTAATACAAATAAACGATTGTATTGTAATGGACCACTTAAATCAGATACATGGTATGATGTTAGAATGCGTGCATTTACTTCCAAAGGTTTTAGGGATTCGCCTGCTTTTTTGATAAAGACAAGTTCGTATTAAACAGATGTTGCAATAAAACAAAAGCTACGCGTTACATCCTTTTTTATTATTCTAACTACAGAATGTCATTATAGATGCAGAGTTAAACGTTGGCGTTGTAATTGGAATCGTTCTTGGAATTTTATTTTTGGGGATTTTGACGACGATGATGCTTTTAGTACGAAGATGTTCTCCGTACACGTAAGTGTTCAAATTCTTCTTCTTTTTTTTTTTATTTTATTTGTGTAATCTTCTAAATAATTTGGAACTTTTCTAATATGAAAATATTAAATAATCATATTTTAATTAATGTTAAGATATTCAATACACATATAGTTAGTCACATTGATCAGTTATACATTTATGAGAAATAATCAATATTTATTCTATGACTCAGAAGGATGTTATAGCTATAACAACCAAGGTTACTGAATGCATTTGTCATGAATGCAGAGTATGTGTCACTTCACAGCAGTTACAAAAAGTGATGGTTAACCACAAAATCATAATTAATTGCACTAAATATATTTATCATGATTGTATTTAACATAAAATAATACAAATAGTGTTATAGCTTCATTACAGTTAAGTCACTATATTTAGTTATGGCTTTGAACTTTTGGCGAAGAAAATCATTATATCTTTTTTGGATAAAGTGCGTGTATTAGAATTTGTTATTTCAACTTGAGAATTATTTTTTCATTACTTTTCTTTTTTTTTTATTTAGATACAGTTGTTTGTATGATATCAATAATTATTATTTATTATAATTTATATCATTGCATTTGGATATATTTTAATAAGATTCAGCATAAATAAATTCTGCTTAATGATTTGATTCATTACGATTAATGACTTAAATTATAAAAATAAGTTTTAGATTAATAAATAAGATAATTTATTTGTGTCATTACAGAATATTTCGTCAAGTTTTAAATTCTGATATGCCTGGATCACCATTGCCTACTCCATTTACAAGAAAAAAATTCCTTGCGCACTGCCAAGAACTTATTGACAATCCTGGTAAATTAAGTAATGAATTTAGGTTGCTTCAAACTTTGAGCGTGGATCTACAGATGCCAACGAATACTGCTTGTTTGCAAGCTAATAGAAAAAAGAATCGATATTCAGACATTTTACCATGTATGAATTATATTTCGTTTAAACATAATGATTCTATACATAAATCATATTAATTTCATATTTTATGCTTACAGATGATTTTTCAAGAGTGAAATTAGAAGTAATTGATAATGATCCTAACACCGATTATATTAATGCTTCATTTGTAAAAGTAAGTAAATTAAGATATAATGAATTTAATGTATATGATAATATATAAATTATATGATAGGGTTATAGCGGAGAGGATGAATATATAGCTTGTCAAGGACCAAAAGAAGATACAATATATGATTTTTGGAGAATGATAGATCAATATGAAATAAATATTATTGTCATGTTAACTCAATTAATTGAGAAGGGTAAAGTAAGTATTATTTCACATAATATTAATAAACTGTTGATTATTGGAATAAAATAGTATTATACATTATTTTTCAGGTAAAATGCCATCAATATTATCCAACAATTAGAGAAACTTTTGGATATGAAAATATAACCATAAGATGTACAAGCGAATTAGATTTTAGAACATACACTCAAAGGACATTAATATTACAAAAGGTTTCTATTTAATAGAAAATATTTTTATTATATTTGTGTTATAAGTTATATTTTATCTAGTTCATTTTTATAGGAAAATAAGAAAAAAACGATAACACATCTTCATTTTAAAGATTGGCCAGATCATGATGTTCCAGAGGATTTTGATTCAATGATTAATTTTTGCCAAATTATGCGTCGTAATATAGGCACTAATAAAGGTTTTGTTGTTATTCATTGCAGGTATTATTATATTAAAGAACATTATTTTTTCTAGAATAATACATACAAAAAATAATGTGTTAATGTTGTAAATGTATTTTTTTAGTGCGGGAATTGGTAGAACAGGTACCTTAATAGCAATTGATATACTTTTACAATATCTTAGAGATAATAGAAAATTAGATGTGTTCGGAACTGTTTATAGATTAAGACATTATAGAATAAATATGGTTCAAAGAGAGGTATGCAATAGAATTGAAAATTATGAAAAAGGTCATTATGTGTATGTAACAGATTAATTACTTTGATAACATTTTTTTTATAATTTTAGAGTCAATATACCTACATATATAACTGTATAATGCAGGTCCTTAAAAATCCATATTTTTTAAAAACATGTAAGTTATTTAAAAGTAATAGTAATTAATTAAGATTCCTTGATAAAATAAAAGATAACATTAAGTTTATTTTTTTTTTTTTTTTATAATATAGATAAACCACCTCATGTGGATCCAATGCATGATAATAATTCCAAAAGTGCAAGTGAAACTACTAATTCGGATGGCAGCCTTACAGTAAATCTTGAAACATGTATGTGACTTTCTCACATATATAGATCGCAACAGATATTTTGTTTGTTATGAAACTATTATTCAGGCCATATTTATATTATATACTACTGAAAAAAAAAAAAAATTTTTTTTTAACCATTTTGTTAATATTGATAATGAATCTTATTTAGGAGATTGCAATATTTACTAAATTTTCAAATATGAACAAATATATGATCGAATGTGCCTTGTCGATGTCTGACTCAATGAGCACAAAATTGATCAAAAAATTTTTGTAATGAATTTAATAAGCAGAATATGAATTATATACAACTCAGAAAGACAAATTTTTTACAAAATTACTTTTTTACAAATCAAAGTAAGCAACTTAAGCTAAAGCATTAAATACATTCTAATTCATTATAAATAAATAACAGAATATATTCTTTTTACAGAACATTATAATAATGAGGTTTAAACATAACGTGTAAAGCAAACATGGTAAAATTACTTTAATTCTTTGATTAATCCTTTAATGTATATATTGTAAACTAGCCATTAATAATGACATTTATAATATTAAAAACATTCTTATAAAATACTTTATCGTATCACGTACAAAGATTAATTATAAGGAAAAACTTAAGGTAATTGATTGTAATTGTAACCATGATATTATACAAGTGTAAAAGCATTAATTTATATATTTTTATTGTTATTAGAAAAATATTATAAAAATGTAATGCAGGAAATATACATATATATATATATATACATATATATTTCTCTATAATTTCTTTTTCATTTATGCAATTGTACTATTATATACAAACCATACAGTGAAGTACACTTAATTAGTTCAACGTTTTAATATAAAACAATATTTTTTATATTTTAAAGAAGTAACTTTATTGGATAAATTAATATCGATATTTTGTAGAATAATCTTTTGGTGATACAACCAAACCTCGTCCTTTCCTTGCACCTCTATAAACTGTTTCAATAATATCAATCATTTCCTGTTTATCTTCAAGTGTCCAATTAATTTTATTATTATTTCCTGTACCCAAATCAATCATTATGTGTTTATTTCTAAAGAAAAACATAACTGTGCAAGGATCGTATAACTCATACCTAAAAAATGATTTGTGACGTCTAATATTTTCTTTTATCGTTACAAGAATATAATTGACGAAATAATTAATTAATTGAGTAAACTTACATTTTGTTGAAATCAGGAACTTCTGTAATGTCGACTAAATATATTACCGCAAAATTTTTAACCTTTTCTGCGATGTTGTAAAGTACTTCATCCATTTTCATACATGTTGGATCCCAATCATGACCGAATCTAATAACCTAACAAAAATATCATCACAGAGAATTTAAGAAAAAAAAACGATAAATTGACAATTATAAGAAATTACATCATCATCATTGTTTATTTAATAATTATAAACTCGATTATTTATATTATATGTATGAAACTTACAACTACTCGATCTTCTTCGGACAAAATGGCTTGATCAACTTGCCACCCATTATGAAGATGCGATAACATATAAGACATTTTGCCGTATTTTTAAAGTTAATTGTTATAATCACAATAAAATATTATATATACATAGACAATATATTTTCTATAATTTTAATATTATGCGACAACACATGAGAATCATCAGATCACCCAATACGTGCATCAACGTTTGATAATATAATTTCTTCCATATCTATTTAAGACTACATTAGTTTGATTTTTTATCACGATGAGCGTTACTGTTCGTATTCATTGATAAAATTTAGTTACCGATGTATTAGTAGATGGCTATAGTATCGCTGCGAATATAATGCTCTCTAATGTACTTATGTGGAATTAATTCATTACACTAGTCGTTTATGATAACAAATAAACATTGATTTAAAACTGTTCACTATCCCTGATTTTGTTATTGTTTATGTCATCAATGAGAACAAACGTAATTCTAGACCGATTTTGATGAACAAGATCTCATTTTAGAGACAAAGATTTAATCTAGGAAATATCTATTTCGAATTTTTGAAAAAACTTTATTTTTTTTTAAAGAATCGTGTTAAAAAATTAAATTAAATTTTTCTCAAATAAAAAATTTTTTCAAAAAGATATGTCCTTGATGATAAATCTTCGTTTTTAAAATAGGACTTTGTCCCATCAAAATTGATCAAGATCGTTCTCATTCTTAGCATAAATGTTGTTTTCGCCATTTTATCATACACTTTATTCTCTTATAGATTTAATTTTAAATTAATAGTCCTTGGCTACGTATGACGATATTAAAATCAAACCTCTGATCGACTTCGACTGTTACTGGATCAATCATGTTACTGAATCATCTTCCTTCGTATTCCGACGATTAAACATCGATGCTCTCTCAGGATGTCTTTGCCGTACAAAATGATATATATATATATATATATATATATATATATATATATATATATATATGTATGTATATATCTATTTATTTATTTATATAATTGCCTTATATATATATATATGTATATATAATTTTCTTATATACTTATAAATCTAAATAACACATAGTTATCAATCGTACTAATAATTATACACTTTCATTTTCTTTGATAGAAATAAAAAAGTTACGATATTATGAGATAAATGAAATGATGTAATCAAGGATTCAGTAATCTTTTCTGAGATTAATAAAATTTACAGAGGATTATTTCTTTTTGAAATATACGCGATAAGATATATCTTAACCAGACTTATTTCTTTTACTCGAGAAAAACGATTTATCAACAAAAACAATATATACATCTGTACATATGTATGTAAACATATCCGTTTACACATCTATAATAATAATGTGTCATAAATTAAATTATTAAAAAATCTTCGTGTTGATTAGACAAAAACATATTATGTCATAGGTATCTTCTTGAATTTGGTATCAAAAAATTAATATGAAGAAAGTCAATCAATTAGAATAAATAATAATAGAATGAAAATTTATTATGACAGAAGAAGAGTATCATTTATCTATATACATTATTTATATACATTTATCATATGCATTGTAAAGGATTAATATTCCATCGTAAGATTTAATATAATCACATTATTTTCCATATAATATCGCTTAGATGCAATGACTTTTAATAAAAAATTATTAACAAAATATTATAAATAATTATATGTCATGTTAGAATTAACTTTGTTAATATTTTTTATATATATGTTATATGTATGAGAACGTGTAAATATATAAATAAAAGTCATTGTTCATACGAGTATAGTTACATTTTACGAGTTTGTATATAGAAATTGTCACAATTAGTCTAGACGAAAAAATCAAAGAAAAAATAAAGGAGGGGCGTGGTGTCTCGTTAATCGTGGGGGGAAGTCAATATAAGTATGTATGGCTGTATGAACGATTAACATTGTTACAACGGTGTATTCTCGCAGAAGCGAAAATGATAGCTATCAAAACGGAAGCTAGTAGCGACGATGCAACGAAGAACGTGTCACCAGGTAGATTTATTCATCGTTATCATTGTCAGTTTTATCATCACCACTATTATTATTTATAATTGTTTACGATCAAATATATATTGAAAATGATTTATTAAAACAATTCTCCCATCAGTGCGTTTTCGTCAAATGTGAAATTCAAATTTTATTTTTTTATCACGATGAGCATTGTGATATATTATAAAAACGTTTCGAAGAGTATCGTCAGCGAGCTAGTAAACTTAATTCTTTATAATTACGCTAATATAGTACTTTTTGTTTATTATATTGTTACTTTAGTTATTTTTTCAAATTATTTTATATTACTTTACTTTTCTACACTGTTTCTTGAATTGTTGAAGAATTCTTTATTCAAATGGATTTGTATATTACCCTAAAATATAATCTCGCATAAATACTTTTTGAATGCATATATCATACAATCTGTTTTGTTTAAATAAATCAATTTTTTGTTTAGATTCAAGAGATACTTTTTATTTATTAGAAAAGTCATCACGTTCGTTATCACGAGTGTCAATTATATTCTGTGATAATATCTTAATAAATAAATTTTTTAAGATCGAGATAATATTTCAATTGAAAGTCAAGATAACAAGAAAATTTTATACTTACACAAGTGTCTTATTGCGTTCTCAGATTGTGTATATCAAATTTACCCACTCTCTCTTTTATTTTATTTTAATTACAACAGTGTTTAATTATAGATAAGCTGTATTGAAATTTTTAAATACGTCAAAAAAAAAAAAAAAATGTCATTTTTACTTAATTCATTTGTCTTCTTGATAAATTCTTATCTTTATCTCAAAATGGTATTAAATGTAAGATTATATTAGATTATATTATGAATAAATGCGTAAATATATCAAATGTTAATAATCGCGAGAAAAAAATGACGCGTTTAAAATTTAAATATTTAAATAAATATATTTAAATATAAAAATATTTAAATAAGCCTTTTTCAATTTTCATTTTTTAATTGATCGAAATTAAAATCAAGATGAACATCATTTTTATTTATTGAACATATATGTGTGTGTGTGTTTTTCTGTATGTATTCTCTCTCTTTCTCTCTCTCTCTTTCTCTATATATATATGCTATACATATACATATATATATATATATATATATATATATGCGTATATGTGTGTATATGTGTGTGTGTATTTCAGGTAAGCTGGGGGTCAGACATTTGCAAGTTCTTCTACTTTTCTTTGCCATGGTCATAGGATATAGTATTAGAGTGGGAATGTCAGTGGCTGTTGTGGCAATGTCGAATTCTTCTACGGCAAATCCAGAGATCGAAGTAAATCTTTTTTATATTATCCAATGTTTAACATTCAACATTAAGAACTAACTATAAGCTATAATATTAACATAATCGACGAAAGATTAAACAGAAGTGTTACTTTCTTTAAATCAATTCTATTAATATGTAATTATCATACATATGTATATATATTGTATATAATAAATATTTATAATTTTTAAATAATAATAATTTGTTAACGATTTGATGACATTTGTAAATAATTAGATCGATCGTTTTTTTAGGATTATGGATGGACTTCGTTAGAAAGGGCATCGATCCTTAGCTCATTTTTCTGGGGTTACACAATAATGCAGATACCATCGGGTTATATCATCACTATTTGGAGCACTCAAAAACTTCTCTGTTTGGGGATGTTCATTTGCGGTGTATTTAGTTTATTGACGTACCTTGCTGCTCATTATGGCGGCTTCATAGCTGTATACGTTTGCAGGGTAGGCATGGGTCTCTGTCAAGCTTGCCTCTTACCTTCCATACACAATCTTCTCTCCAAATGGGTGCCGCCCTTAGAGAGGGCAAGACTTGGTGAGAACCGTTTGATACGCGAAATAGAACGAAGGTACTGAAAAAAAGCGCGAAGAAAATAAACAAAAAAAAAAAATAGAAAAAGAAAAAGAAAACAATCGTGAAAGACGGACAATATATGTTCCTTATTACTTTCTTTACATATTGTTCTACTATTAATTTTATTACCTCTCTCTCTCTCTCTCTCTCTCTCTCTCTCTCTTTCTCTCTCTCTTTCTCTCTTTCTCTCTTTCTCTCTTTGTTTATTTCTTCGTGCAACTATATGATTTTTTTTTTTAGGTACCTTCATATACGGAGGAGCGCTGCTTGGTACAGTTATCGCTCTTCCATTTAGTGGTCTACTCGCAGCATCATCAATAGGATGGCCTAGTATTTTTTATATTTTTGGTGGTTTAGCAATTTGTTGGAGTATAATCTTTCTCTATCTTGGTTCCGATACACCGTCTACCCATAAAACCATTTCTTTTGAAGAAAAGATGTATATTGTGAGCAGCCTTGAAATTACTCATACTGATAACGAAGAGGTGAATAAATTATAATATACAAGAGTTATATAATATTTAACAGTTCGTAAATAATACCGATGGTATGTACATACATAATGAATGAAAAATTGCCTTTATCGAGGAACGATGAAATATTAACCATTAAACATTTTATTAAACGTAAAACAATGGGATAATAAATAGATTCTACATAGGAAATAAGAATTAAGATTCCGTAAACAGATTGTAAATTTTACTTACATACTTTGATTTAGTGAGCATTAGTTGATTTATTTCTAATGATTCTTCAGAGTACAACGATAATTTCTTTTTATAGAGTTCGATAGACTCGGGAACTATTCATATTCTAAATGGAAATATTTCAATTTCGTTTGATTATGTAATCACGCGATAAGAAAAATTATTCATGTCGAGTATTAAAAAATGAGTAATGTACGTAACGATTCTTCAAAAGTCTTTTTCTGAAATCATTATAATTTGATCGCGATCGAACGATTTGAAAAAACGGTGTTTAATCGAGTTTTTATATGTTAGATTTATTCTTGCGATAATTTTTATCGTTCGGAATTCCACTGCGGTTATTATATCATTGGAATAATTATTATTATATCATTGGAATTAATAGTTTCTTTTTGTTCTTCTTCTTTTTATCATTTCTTTTTTTTGTGTTTTTTACCAAAACTTTAGAAACGGGGATAAAATTCCAATTGATTTTTGATCATTATTGTCATTCACGTAGTATTGCAATAGACCATTTTATCGAATAGCAATGTATTATGAATTATTATACATAGAGATCTTATTTGTTAGTTTCACAAAGCGATTAGATATTTTTGTATATATATATTTATATATATATATATATATATATATATACATATTTATTTATTTATTATTAAATAAATAAATATTTATTTATTATTTAATTATTATTAAAAAAAAAGGAGAACGGACGTATTGATCTCGCGTATATCATTACGCAAGTATTACTTTTGCAATTGATTTAATAGATAATTTAAAAAGAACGAGAGATTGCATATACGTATATGTAGTTACTACTATTTTTAGTTGTCCTTTATCTTACACGCTGAAAGAAAAGATTGTAAAAACTGAAACTGTAATTACGCACGGTAAACAGAATACCATTGTAATTATAAATGCGTCAACTTCATGTTTCGCATGATACGATATCTGATACGTTATATAATCAAAAAAGAGGTTTTTTTTTTCAACGATTATAAATTCTCGAAGAAATTTTTTGTCATTCGATATTACATTAATATCGCATTTATTTCTTTTTTTTTTTTTTATATTAAAGCTCAAACTTATTGTGCTATTTCAGAAATTACGAACACCATGGAAAGAGATTTTCACATCGACACCAATATGGGCACTGATAATCGCTCATTGTGGTCAAAGTTGGGGATATTGGACTCTTCTTACAGAAATGCCAACTTATTTAGATTCCGTTTTGGGTTTTGATATCGGAAAGGTAATTAATTGATCGTTCGAATATATCATTAAAATACTCTTCTTACATTAATATATTGTTCTTATTAATTATAATAATTTATAGAATGGTGGTATCTCAGCATTGCCTTATCTGGCGATGTGGATATTAAGCTTCCCTGTAAGCTGGCTTTCGGATTATGCTCTTAAAAAGAATGTCTCTAGATCGATAACGAGAAAGTTAGCTAATACTATTGCTTATTGGGGCCCCGCCGCAGCTTTGATTGTTTTGGGTTTTGTTCCGATCGATAATCCATTCTGGACTGTTATAATTCTTGTTGTAGCAGTTGGACTCAACGCCGGATCACTTTGTGGATATCAATTAAATCATATCGATCTTAGTCCGAATCATGCCGGTATTCTGATGTCTATCACTAATTGTTTGGCCTCTGTCATCGCGATAATTGCACCATCAATCTGTGGAAATATCGTTAGCGACCTGGTATAATCTTTATCATATATAATATTAGAAATCTATTTCATATCTTGTATTATTTATCTTTCTATTACATAATTATATGTGAAGGAATTCGTTATCTTAAATACAATATATATATATGTGTATATGTATATATATATAAATATTTTGATTTTTTATTACAGAGCAGTACATATCTATGGTCAATAGTATTTTATATTTCGGCTGGCATTTATTTCGCAACTAATTTGATATTTCTCATCTGGGGTAAAGCCGAAGTACAATGGTGGAATGATCTTAAAAGTGATAAAAAGAACAATGTACTACTCAGGGCAGTTTAATATACAGTATTGATTCTGACAAAAATAATTTTTGTTATTATATTTTGTTATACATCTAACATTCATAAGTATTCAATAATGACTGTATTAATGCGCATTATTCTTCTTTTCATATTAACTTTTTGTGTTTATTTGTTTTATTTTTATTATGTTATATCGTCTTTCAAAGCTCGATCATTATTTATTGTATTATAATTATATAGATAAAAGAACAAAAAAAATATATATATATGTTATATTGCTAATGTTATAAATTGTTGGATGAATAATTTTATTATTGATCATGTTAATTCTTATTGTGCTTTCCTACATGATTCGAGGCATTTAATACTCACAGGTAATAGTTACTGAAGTAACAAGTTAATTCCCTAACTTATCGACGGTACATAATTAAAATTATTAGTTGTTATTTCTGTCGATAATAGCACTGTGATCGTTTATCTTCTGTGGACAATTCTGCATATAAGAAGGGAATAGTTAATCCTTTTTCTTAACGTGCTTGTGAAATAATGTACTATAAATTAAAAATAATAAAGAGATTAGAAGTTTTTAATGCATGTAACACGCATTAAATATAAAAGAAATTAAATTTAATATTACTATACAATTAAATTTTGAAATTTGGGTCGTTGATTACATTTAATATCAATAAAAAATGAATATTTAATTGATTTTGACATTTATTGATCCTATGTTCTTTTGTATTCGAATTATTAAATATTGGAATATACTCTATTGCTAAATTACAATAATTTATATTTTCGATAATTTAATAATTATTTAAACGATGTATAATGTACGCGAGGTATAAAAAAAAATTTATATGATAATACATTTGTTCAAACATTACATAAATCATAATTCGCGATAAATATAAATGAATTTCAATTTAATATTTTCATGTGTGTGTAATTTTTAACCTCGGAGTTCGTTGCGTTACCGTAAAGTCAATAAGTATGAAATCTTGATTAAATCCGACATATGTGATAGCAGTTCTCTCTTACATTCCGACGAGTAAACATCTAATTTAAAATTATTTATACATTTGATAATTTTATATTTATTTAAACATCAAAACTCCGCCGAAAGGGTGCCGTAAATTAAACCTTCGTCATTAAAATGAAATCTTGTTCATCAAAATTGTTCATCGAGAATTATTACTGTTCTCGTTGATGGCCCAAATGCTATTTTCGACATTTTTCGTGAAAAAAAAGTTTAGTACAGTTTAGTATGTTTTATATCCGTGAAGTAGCGATTATCTGCTTGATTGTGTATATAAATAGCTGATGTTCAGATTTTTTGAACATTTTCAAACGCATAAAAAATAGATTTCTCGATTCTCGTACGAAAAAATTTATGATAATTCACTCGATCATTTTAATGAGCATTGGCCAGATATTTCTATGAGAAAAATAAGGAAATACATGTCTAATTGTTTATGTCAAGGGAATTGAGTTTCTAAAATATTGTTAAATTTTGGAAATATTTGTACTTCTTTTCAGATTTTATAAATTAAAGAAAGAGAGATTCTATGGGCAACGTGTAACACATTGGCAATCATCTAGATTCAGGAAATCTTAGATTCTCGAGTTTAAATGATTCCGGTGTTTTTTTTCTTTTTTTTTTTTATTGTATCGATATAAACAAAAGTAATGAATTAATTTGCTCTTTTTTCTTTATATGATAATTTAATAAGATGTTACTATTCAATCTCTTATATTTATTTCTTCTACTGATGATTGATGTGAATTTCGCGATGATTTGTGCTAAATAGGATACACCAACAATATAATTTTGTTCGATGACAAATGCATATATATTTACTATTACTATAATAATAATAATATATAATGTAATAATATAATAATAAAAACAGTAATAATAATAAGAAACAGAAGAATATACATATATTATATACATTATGACGCATATGATGACGATAATTTATGATAAGAAAAGAAGGAAAAATGTATCATTTTACGTGATGATTTGATACGGGAATTTTCAACAAATTGTGTCCTTGATAATTTCGACACATGATCGCTCCATCTAATACAGACGATATATGAAGAAAATTATAAAACGTTTCTTTTGTTTTCGTCCGTCATTGTTTTTTCTTATCTTACTATTGTACTATAATATATCAATATTAAGAAATTATTTTTAAGAAAATATTAAACAAATTCTTATTTTTATCGTAGATTTATATATTAATTCTTATATATGTCAATTATATTTATTATTATTTATGTATTTATCGTAAAAACAAATGCATAGCGATGTTGTATTTAATATGAATCACTGCGAGATAAAAGCTATCATCAAAAAAAGATATACTTATTAGAGATTGAAAAATTTCAATTCACAATCTACTAATAATACTTATTGCAAACTCACACGAAACGAATTGTTATGTATGCGTAAAAGGAAAATAATCAAACAAACTACTATACCGACACGATAAATACCTGATGAGATCGTTTGTATTTGTAATTTATATTTTGTCCATAGCTGTCGCTGAAGTCACACATATTTCGAATAAATAAATGATACTGAATTTTATTAACGTCATCATGTAATGGAAATTCCAATTAATAAGATTTAATCGAAGTACTATTATTTGTCGATAATAAAAAGTAATGAAATAATTTGTGAATGTTGTTCTTTTTTAAATTAAATAAAAGTTAACGATAAATATATTTTAACGTGATGACTTCAACGTTTGTCAAAAATATTAAATACATTTATCAATTGCCAGTTTTAGAACGATTAGAAATATGTAAATTATTAGATCAAGATAATAAATGGGAAGAACTTGCGGGTAAGTATCTATAAGAGAAATTTTATTTAACCTCAAATAAATTATTTGCTATGTTATAATTTACAGGTAAATGGATGCAGTATGATGTATCCTTTATTTGTAATTTACGAAAACAGAAAAGTCCTACGGAAGAATTATTAAATAATTGGGGTCTTCATAATCATACCATTTTGGAACTTTTTATTTTGTTATCAAGAATGAAACATTATGAATCAATGGTCTTTTTAAAGTCGTTTGTAGATAAAAAATTGCATTGCTTATTAAATAATAACAATAATAATCCTTTAAGGATATCCAATAATCAAGAGGTTGATAAAAATACCAAGGATTTAAAAATCGGTATACAAAATTTTAATCAAAGGATTTCCCCGAGACTAGATGCCAGAAAAGTAATTCCGAATGAAAATACCAAAGAAGCATCTTACAAAATAATAAATCAATCTTTAGATAATCTACAATCTGTAGTTGCATCGAGTAATTCAAATAATTTACTTGTGCCATTCTTAGCACATCGTTTATCACCTTTACAACAGAATAAAACTAATTCCCAAAAATCTCAGATTCCTATATTAAAGCCTGAAACAACTTTACCGCGTGTTTCATATAATGAACTTGAAATTGCTACGAATGGTTGGTTGAAACATAACATATTGGGAAAAGGTGGTTTTGGAATAGTTTATAGAGGTTTATATTTATTTCAATATTTGTATTATAGTAGTATTAATAATTATTATAATAATATTTTAATACTATTATTATAATAATACTTTAATACTATTATAATAATATAATTATATTATTATAATATAATAATTATATTATTATAATAGTATTAAAGAATGAATAAAAAATTTATTATTTTTCTAGGTATATGGAAAAATACAAATGTAGCTATTAAAAAGCTCGAATACAAGAAGGCAAATCCTGATGAAAGTTATTTAGTTCAACTTCAGCAATCACTTAAAGAGATAGAAATATTGAACTCTTATCCGCATGAAAATATTTTGTCATTATATGCATACAATTTAGATGGCCATGTACCTTGTCTTGTTTATCAATTGATGCAAAATGGTTCATTGGAAGATAATTTGCTCTTAAAACATATAAGTCGACCACTATCTTGGCTGCAACGCCATGAAATTGCAAAGGGTACTGCACGTGGTTTACAATATTTACATACCATTGGAGAAAAACCTTTAATTCATGGCGATATTAAAAGTGCAAACATTTTGCTAGATAAAAATTTTGAACCTAAAATCGGAGATTTTGGTTTAGCAAGAAAGGGTGAAAAGGATTTTATGAAAGTAATATATTAAAAAATTAACAAATGCAAAGTAAAAATTTCAATAATTTGATTAAAAATTATAATTATTCTTTTTTTTGTTTTTCTTTTTTTTTTTTTTACTAGGTGAGTAGAATTCATGGTACGAGACCATATCTGCCAGATGATTTCTTATATGGAAGACAATTATCTACGAAAATAGATACATACAGTTATGGAATTGTATTGTTTGAATTAGCCACAGGACTTCCGCCTTATGATGATAATAGACCACAAAAAAAGTTTTTAAAAGAATTTATAGATAGTATTGAAGATCAATATTTGCATTTATTGATTGATAAGAAAGCAGGAGACAAAGATAAACAAGCATATAGCAACTTTATAGTATTGGGAAAATGGTGTTCTAATCGTATGGCTCAAAATAGGCCTGAAATGGAAGTTGTATTTCGCAAAATAGATTCTTTATGATATTGTTTTAGATTTCTATTGTTGACAAACTCACAAGTGTACAGATATTATTAAGTGTATATTTTATAATTATTCAACATAAAAAAATGCTCTATTATATGATCTAAATAATGTAAATAGAATGTGATTTATAAAAGTAATAGAAAACACAGATATATATATACATATATATATATATATATATATATATATATATATATAAAAATATATAATAATTATTATATTTATTTATAGATTTGTCTGTAAAAACAAAATTAAATTTTATTTTATTACATTGTAAACATTTCGTACACATTCAACATGTTTACATTATAAACATTTCTTAGATATGTGGCTGAATATATAATTTAATGATAGTAAAAAAAATTATACATTAATAATAATCTGAATCCAACAATTTTATTCTTTGTCAAAAGTTATAAATTGTTGGATTATAGGAGACTAACCTCTTAGCAACATCCAAAATACCTTATATATTTTAATCAGAAATTATGTACAGAAAAAAAAGAAGATCTTAATTCATACTATTTATAATGCAGCACAATGTTTATATTTTTGATATGATATACGATTGTTCTTTTATAAATTAAAAAGTTTTTACTTTTACAATGTTTCATTCATAAATTATATATTTATCAGATATTACTTATGTAATTAATTAAAAAAAATTGATTTTGGATTATGAGAAATGTTTCAATAATTTTTAGAAATTGTCGTATTATTAGTAAAAAAGTATTTTAATTATATTAATTAATCACATATTTGTCATAACTATTTTCCCATGACCAATCTTGAAATAGTATTATATTTATGAATAATAACAATAACAACAACAATAATAATAATAATAATAATAGTAAAAATAATAATAAACAATAACAATAGTAATAATACAAAAAATAAAACTAATAGTTCTTTTTTCTTCTACAGAATTAATTTTATATAATTTTGATATAGAATTAAGATTCAATGTAATTTAAAATGTCATTTAAAAATATAATGAATATTATAGTGATATATTATTGATAATTTTCTTTTATATCGAAACTTTTATTTCTAGAAATATTTACTTATAAAAAATTTTAAACTTTATTTTGTTTGTATGTATGTGCGTGCGCGAATGTGTGTGTGTGTATGTATGTGTATGTATATACCATGATTAGAATCTAACTCATACCTGTACATTAGAAAATGAATAAAAGTAAATATTATGAATTAACTATATAAATTCGATTTTGATTTAATCTTTTCATTATTCGGTAAGATATGTATAGTAGTATTTTGGCCATATCCTAAAGGTATCCTCAAATCTGCGCTATCCCTTCTATCAAAGTCAAATTGTTGTTCTCGATGCTGATTGAATATCCAAATAGATGCTGCTAACGATAAAATGATCAATGTAATGCCAATGATCATTAATAAGTACATTATCACAGTTTGCGTGATAGGAAGTACTTTAACAAGCATTTTTAATAAAAATAACAAATTACTCGGCAGAGATGGAATCGTCTATAAATGAAAGATTAGAGAATGTTGATATATACAAACACATATATAATATACATATATAAATAGCAATTTTATAAATTTTAGATAACATATGTACACAGAACTATTAAAAAAAAAAGAAAGCTTACCAAATCGCTCCAGAATAATGGTACTGTTATATTATTAAATGGTTTGACTTTTGAATTATATTTCGTATCATACATCACAAGATTCGTTTGTATTCTAGAGTTTACTTTTATTAGCATGCCTGTGTCCTGAAAATAAAATAATTAAAATATATATATGTATATATATAATAAAAATATCGAATACAACAAAATATTTCCAACGTTATTAGAAACAAAAGCATATGATTAATTACTATAGCTTACAGGTTGAATTAGAATTTGGGTAGCATGTTTTTCTGGATCTGGATGAAGGCCTTCCACTTCATTTATCAAACTTGGATCACCGTCAAGAAAATGTGGTAAAGATACAGCTGCAGGAATATCTGTTAAAAAAAAAAAAAAAAAAAAAAAAAAAGAAAAAAAAACAAAGAAAGGAAGGAAGAAAGAAAGAAAGAAAAAAATAGTTAAAATTTCTTTAGTTCTTCATAAGAAAAAATAAAAATCGCGAATTTTTTACTCAACAGATATACTATTAATAATATGAATATTTTTACAATTATTTCTTAAAATCATAAAAAAAGAAAATTACACACACATTAATCAGTCAACTTACTAAAATAACATGCCGTTAAGTCTGAAAGTCCTTTCCTATGACATTTTTTTAATTTGCGACAATAACATTCGTTGTCCGGATTTTCATTTGGAGGATCCAAAAAATCTTCCGACATGGTATAAAGATAGCTTGAAACACCGTCCTCCGTGACAACCTCTTTTTTAAATACTATCGGTAAAGTTCTGCAAAATGCTTTTCGAAAAATTCGAAAAACAGCACGTTTATCCAAATTCGGTGGAAACATCGTTCCTTCTAAAGCTCCTTGAATCCGATTACATATTGTATTTCTATAAATTGAATGTATACATTTTCGTAAATATTTAAACATACACGTACTCAATCTTCATTGTAAATTTAACTATTTTAAAAAGAAAATTGATTTTTATACATTTGATTTTTAGACACGTGAAGTTATTACTTCATACACGATGTCCATAATCGTAGATCTTAGAAATCATAAAAGTTCTATTTACAAATTTATTAAAAAAAAACAATTAGTACATTATCGTGTATAAATATAAAATTTTATAAATAATTTGTTTTTTTCTTTTCAGCAATTACTATTAACGTAAACTTACTCCGGATAAGTTTTGTTATCCTTCTCATCGCGATATCCCCAATTAGACAATCCAGGACTTCCATTGTAGGTTTCGATACTTAGATATCGTCCACTTTCATTTCTCATATCATCATTTTTACGAATATTTATGTTGATGATGTTGTCACCTTCGTCGTACATCTGTAGAAAAAAGATTCATTTCTTGACATATAATAAGTACATATGTTTGTATGTGTGTGTATGTATGTATATATATATATATAAATATATAAACACATTATTAAAAATTATATTGAATTAGACAATAAGTAATACAGAAATTATCGGGATATTTTATATTATTATTAAATTTTAATATTTTTTATTAATAATGAGAGTTGTATTTTTTTTTCAATAAAATATTTCGATATTAATTATTGACCAATTTATTCAATACTTATTCAATATTTATATAGATATCATACAGGATATCTTTCAGGTGATATTGACCTCTCAATTTACATCATTATTATTGTCCGTATCGTACATATTTCAAATAATGCTTGAATAGCTTCGAGGAGGATATATTGTTATTAGTTCCTTTTTTCTTTTTTAATATGGACGTATAAAGGTCGCTTGTGAAGATCAATTTTATTATTTCTTTTTTTTAAACGGAATTATATGTTCCATCGTATCGTTTAAAACGAAACACTATATATAATGACAGATTCATTTTTTATATGCGCTTAGTAAAACAGATCTTTAAAAAAAAAATATGTTACCGAGATTATTAGAAGCGTCATAATGTTCGTTGATGATAAGTAACATGATAATGCTGATAATAAAGCAGGAATATTTAACGTTGATAAAGAAAAAGCAGGAATATTTAAGGATCGATAAGAAATATAATAAGAATAAATGAATAAATAATCAATTTAATTATCTATTGCATACGTCAATGATAGAAAAAAAAAATTCTGTTTTTCTATAGAATTTTCTTTACCGTATATAAATATTTATAGTCTCGATTAGGATAAAATCATTAAAGATCGTTAACTTTTTGAACTCTGATACAAGCTTATGTGCTCGGTGAAAGGTATCAAGCGTTAAAACCTGCCATTAGTTCGAACTACGAACGTTATCTATGTATGTACGTTATGCATGTATATATATATGTATGTATAAGTGGCTCGTGAAAGTAGGTATGTTCATATATTGATAAAAAAATTAATGAAATATGCAACTTCGATTTAATCTCTCTTCCCTCCTCTGAAAAAAAGATTAGCTAGAAAAAAATTGTTTTTATTCGTAATAATCTAGTTCGTAAGTTCACATGAATATACTTTCGATAGTCACCGCGACAATAATTGCTTTAATAATCGATTTACTTGTTAGTGAGACTAAATTGTTTCTCGTGATAATATTTTGACATGGAATGGTAACAAAAATAATGATATTCTATCAATTAATCACAGCCACATTATTATATACTTATTAGTTCGCATATTTATGCTTGTTATTGTATTTAAATATTCACAGAGCAAGTTATATTTAAAGATTATATTGTATAATTTATTTGTTTGTTATCGGTTTCTTAGCCGGGAGATAATAAAAGAAACGAAATTTGTCAATAATTCTATAGGAAATTGATTTATATATATATAAAAAATAGATTACTTACCCTATCAAGAAGACCAAATTTTCTAAACTTGAAATAAGATGGTAACATGTCGGTCGCTAATTTGACTAAGGTATCATCGTAACCCCATAAATAATCATAAGCTGTGATATTCAGTATGGGTTCGCTACCGATCATGTTGGTCAATTGCGTCAAAGGATAATTAATAAAAAATCCAGAATCATACAACGCAGACGTTATGCCCTGAAATATTGGTACATGTAGTAAGTATATATATATATATATATATATATATATATATTTATATTTATATTTATATAATATATAATATATATAAGTATATATATATTATACATATACTTATATATATATATTTTTTTTTTCTTTCATTATAGCTGCGTGAAATATATATGATTGATTATAAAATGGATATTCAAATTAAATAATATTTAATTTGAAATAAAAATTTAACTTCAAAGTTAAATGATCACGCGTTATACTTAACCACTTTACGCAACATTTGCATTACGGAGTCAAGGTTCTAGCAAGTTGATACATTGAAAGTAAAAATATTTTCCGATTCGAATCCTAGCCAATACCAGTTTTTAAATGTACGCAAATACTTTGCCTTGAATTGTACAATCATTAAAAAAAAAGAAAAAGAAAAAAATATATATATATATACATTGCGCTCATTATATGATTGTATGACTTAAATATGACTTTTATCTACAATTGTGAAATAATAATAAATTTTGATAAAGTTAAATTGGAAATATATGAAACGTTAGAAGTCTTGTTCTTATTAATTTATGTATCATTATATTTATATATCATACATGTTGTCTAGAATTAAATCTCGATAATTAATATTTTAATATAATTAATATAATATTATTAATAATTATTATAATATATTATTGTGTGATTTTTTTATCACTTACCAACATCGGAATATTCGGTACGTTAACATAATCTTTTGTGGGATCGCTCTTTGATAATTCTGGCACGAAAAATACAGTCCTCTTTGGAATATAAGTTACAGTACCGTTATCGTTAAATGTTACATTTGTATTTTCTAAAAATTCTCTGCAATGTTATTAAACAATGTAAATATTAAATCATATAAATAAAATATAAATAGATACTACCTACTCGATTGAACGATATAATATACTTATTGATGATTATGAAAGTGATCTAATGTAAGTCATTAGAGATATTAAAAATAAAAAACATATTTTCACTTCTCTCACGAGCTGTTCTTCTTTTTTAAAATCATATAATAGAATGATTTTTCAAAAATAAATATATTTAGATAGGTACCTTTTCTATGATCGTCAATTATATACACGGTATTATTAAAAATTTTTTATTACAATAAAATAATTATACTTCAAGAAAAAGAAAATATATATATATATATACATGAATACTTATTTTTTCTGCGTTTATTAATTTTATACAAATAATTTTTAAATAATTCCAATATCAAAATGATAATGATTGATGATCATATTTCAAAATGAAAATTATAATATTACTTATTGATATATTTAATAATATTACTTATTGATATACTTTTATAATCACCAGCTCGTACGTACATGTTATACATAATATACGATTCACTCACTGATATACATAGGGCCCAATTTCATTCAGTTTTAATTTTTCCTTTCCTTTTAAAAATTCGACAGGATTGGTGATATTAAAAATGTATACTTTAACGAATATATCGATAGGAGGTTGTTTCCATATAGAGTAAATCATCGAGTCAACTCTCAATTGTAAATTCTAAGGAGAAGTAACAAGATGTATTTAAAATATAAGATACATATATATATATAAATATATGTATCTTATATTTTATATATATATAAACATTTTTATTTTAACTCGAAGCTACATATATTGTACTTACGTAAATTATGATCAATTTTAAAGGGTTGATGATATAAATCGTATAGCTCAATAGGCTGCAGACTATGCCAACCATAAATAAAATGATACATTCTAAAAAATAAAATTAATTTCATTAAAAATTCTATTTCCTCAGGTATTTATATACAAGCGAATTTTTTTATTTATTATACTTCCAACAATTAATTAAAAAAAAAAGATATGTATAGGTTTTTTTTATTAAAAATTGGTAAGCAAAAAAAGATGTCTATATACATACATATATATATATATATATATATATATATATATATATATACATACATACATATATATATATATATATATATATACATACATACATATATATATATATATATATATATATATATATAAATGGTGCAAAAGATCGTTTTTTTCTTATTTCTCGTATTTTTTTCTCTCTCACAAAAAATATTTTCTACAGAAAAATATGATCGAAGTTATGTTAATTTTTTGAAATTATATTTTACATGATAAATATAGATACGAAGAGAGAGAAAGAGAGAGAGAGAGAGAGAGAGAGAGAGAGAGAGAGAGAGGGAGAGATGTATTACAACGCCACACAAGATATTCTTCTGTAAATGTTTAAATATTTAACAAATATAACGTTTATCTTATTTCCTTCTAATACGAAACGCAGTTATGTTAAATGAATTTTTGTGAATTATTTAATTAGGCAAACTGATTAGAAATTTGTTCCATTCATTGGAAAATCAATTTATCATTCTGCAATATGTATATTATATAAATAATAAACAATATAATAAAACAAAATAAACAATAGAATAAAAACAATAATAAGTATTTGTGATAAATAATTTAGAAAAACATATGATATCTTGTATATCATTTTTTTTTTTTAATCATTGCCATGATTGATCATTAGTTCCTTTAAATTTTCTCATTCAATACACTTTTTGCATTAATTTCAAAAGATAGAAAAAACAAAAAGAAGAAAGAAATGTTATATAAACGTATCTCTGGAATTCATTTGACATACTTACCTTTTCATCTTATACATTTCTTTTTTGTAGAAATCAGGAATTCGTTTTTTTTTTTTTTTTTTTTTTTTATATTAGGAATATTTATTTGAAATTCGTTTAACATATTTATTTTTTATCCTATACATTTTTAATTTCTTATTAGAAGATACTTCTTTTATTTTGTAACAATGTCGAGATAAGCCTTTACCAAGAAATCTATTACAAAGATTATTGATCGAATGAACAAGCAATCCGATATTATCGAAATGATTTGGACATACAATTGTTTTAGATATACGAGATTCTCCATATCAATGGAGCGCATTTAATGCAGCGCATATAGCGACTATGAGAAAAGAAGAATATATATAATAAATATAATACACTATAGAGGAATTAATACTTTATAATGTTATTTATATCTAGATATAAGATATCAAATTTAATTTTCAAATAAAAATATATTAGTGTTAATTATTTTAAATATAAACTAATAAAAATTTCTACATAGATATAATTATTGGACAATTCAATAATATGTACAAATATAGTATAGGCCAAAAATGATTTAGGCGACTTAAAAAAAATATGAATTACTTTATTTAAATATTAAAACGTTTTTTTTTTTTTTTTTAAATCTTAAAACTACAAGTTCTGGATTTGTAAGAGTCAATTTAAATCAAAATTAATCTAAAAACATCGAAGAGGTTTTTTAGCTCACCTTATATATTAAAGTTCATTATAGATATAAATAAATTATTAATCTATTAAAAAGAATAAAAGGAATTGAAAGACGAATAAGAAAATCGAATATTGCTTATTTCCATTAACATAGGAATCAGTTAATGAGATGCAAGAAACCAGATTCGATTCGATTTAAGTGGTCAGTCAAATGATAATATAAAGTGATGATGTAACAATAAATATATCCAGTTCTTGACAAAGAAAATAAAAATTTAAACAAAATTGTATAAATGCTATTTATGAAGTTAATAGTTTTAAACTTCTAATCAGTATTTTAAATTAATTAATGATCATAGTATTGATAATAATATATCAATAAGTATATAATACAACTGACGAAATTTAATTATTTATATTGATCAAAATATTCCTATATATTGATCATTTATTTTATAAAAATATTTATCATTAATTAATAAAAATACTGATCAAATAAATAGAAGTGAAATTTAAATTGACGTGTAAAACAATTTATTAATATGATGATATTATTTCTAGATTAATTATCGAATTTCAACATGAAATATTGGTTAAATTATATTTATGTTAATGTTATGTAAATAATGATGACGAATAACATAGATACGTAAAATCTTTCATTTAAACAACTTCTAATTCTTAAATTTAGGATCATGGAATATTTTCTTGTAAAATATACTGAAAAAAGAAAAAAAGGAAAAGGAAATCGTTCAAGTTAATTAATAAATTTTTGAGTTTAATATTCAATCCCCATCGACATGTAACAAAATGGATGCGGAAGTTACATGAGTAATTCATTCAATTTGATCTTAAAATGAATACGTGATAATACGTAAATAGGTAGGTATTTTTCTTTGATGAGAATTACTCATAGCGTATAAATATGTATGTGTATATATATATATATATATATATATATATATATATATATGTGTATATATATACACACACGCGCAACATGTAATCTCATAGTAGTAAAGCTTTCAATAGAAAAACATTAGAACACTTTTATGCAATTAAACAGATTTATTTTTTTCGAAGCAAATCAAAAAGCTAATAGCTTATATAACCTACTTTAATAATTTATTAAGTTATTTATATTCTATTTTTATTGCAAAAATGTGTGTATTATCTATTTTGCATTTTCTTATATAAATTGTTTTCTTTTAATCTTTTTTTCTTGTTTTTATATTTTTTTATTTTTCTTAAGAATGTAAATCTTTTACAGGAAATGTTATTCATGCAAATTTCTATCAAATAAATCTTATTTGTAACCTACAATATCAATCAGATCAAGTTTTTATAAATCTGATAATTTGTGATTATCGTAAGTAAACATTAAGAAAAAAATACGATTGATATCGATTGTTAATGTGAATAGATAAAAAAAGAAGAACAAAATATACATTTAATTGATATATAATTGAAATATATGATGCAAAAATAGATACAAAGTTTAATCGTGCAATCGAATTAATATATTTTGAAAGATATTTACAGGATACAGATATGATAACCAATCAAACGTATTTAAAAATTGTTCTAAATTCTTGTTTTGTATGTTTTTACGCTCTTATATAAAGAATAAGAACAAAACAATTTTTTTTGTTTCTGATCATACTTCATATAACGTGCTAATTTTTTCATGCATACATATATTAAAAAATTTCAAATATAAAGAAAATTATACATTTAATTTAATTATAAAGAAAATAAATTATTTATTTTATTTAATCTAAAAAGAAAAAAGAAAAAAATATATGATCGATAACACAATACGAGTATTATTTTCTAATCCTTCCGATACTCTCGTATAAGATACTAATTTCACAGATGCTGTTGATAGATATTATTGTAGTATATATGTATATATATGTAGATATATGTATATATATAGTAAAAGATTTCAAAGATACAAAAAATGAATTATTAATTCGTTAACGAATATATAATATCTATTAATATCATTTCAATAAATTTATTTAATTCAAAGAAAAGAAAAAAGAAAAAAAAACTATTCGAGATGTTAATGCGTTTATTTTAAAAAGAAAAATAGATTTTGTAATTTCTTTTAATATTTATAAGGGGGGAAAAAAGCATTACAAGAAAATGATTGTACAGTTAATCATTTGATAATTTCGAAAGAAATGTGACTAATGAACAAGAGATGTGCCCTTGTTCATTTAAAAACGACCAATAGAGAAATATAAGGAAAGAAACATCTACGTAGACTTTAAATAAGGTCAAGATCGAGCGCAACCGTTTATACTTTTCTTCATGCATAACGCTTTCCAACTTTCATTCAGGAGAATGTAGTCTTATATAATTATCACGTTGAGTATCGTGTTTAAAGCAACGAATTCTTTCTATTTTTTGTTTTGTTTTGTGTTCTGTTTTTTCTCTCTTTTTCTTTTTTTTTTGATAATACATATCGGGAAGTTTGAAAGTAAAAGTACAATAATTATCGTTAGTCTAGTTTTAACGTATATAGATATACATTTATTAACGTTTAATGACACAAATGTTTTTCTGATTAAATATCGTGTATACGGGTATATATGTGTAATGGCAAATTTTACAAAAAAGATACATTTTTTCACGAAGAAAATTCTTTTTTTTATATTCTTTTTCTTTCTTTTTTTTTTTTTTTTATTTATATTTATACGATAATAATATAATATTTCAATATTACTTCTAATTATTACTAATGCTTCTTTGAAATATTTCTATATATTTGAAAGTTCTTTGAAAAAATAGCCAAAATATAGAAAATTGAAATTAATACATATTGTTTAGATCTAAGGAGAAATGGGGAAATATTATTGTGTAATACTTTTAATAGAAAAACATTATCAATGAAAGGAAATGTATGATTAAATCGATGATAAAGTTAAATATAGTTATTCCTATTAATCCATACTTATATCCATAAATAAAACTTTAATACATTTTTTATTTCTCATTGAACTTATCAATTTTAAATAACATATGCCATTAAACTAACAATTATTATAATCTATCCATCAATGTATGCAATAATATTTTATACGAACATAGTTTCACGTACAATTATCAATTACTACTGAAGTTAATTGTTTTGTTTATCTTTTTTTTCTCCTTTTCTCTCTCTCTCTCTCTCTCTCTCTCTCTCTCTCTCTCTCTCTCTCTCTCTCTCTCTATCAATTTAAGAGATTAATATCTGTAATTAATATTACTTTTACTTCAATTAAAAAGAAAATATTCATAAAAAAAAATATAACTATCATTTTATCGAACGTTGATGTTTGTCAAAGAACATCGAACGTTTCTTCAATTGATAAATAATGATCGTTTAATTGGACAAGTATGGATAGACAGATAAATTAATTTGATATTTAGATATTCGAGATCGTTGTAATTACAAATATTTCTATTTATCATTTATACTATCAAACGTAATTATTATTATGTCATAATTACTCATGAATAACATAATAATAGAAATTTAACCGTAAATTTAATCGTAATTATAGAAATGGTATTGATTACGCAGTTTGTTAAATTTATAAAAAGAATCTTACTCACTTTTAAATTGTTGTAAAGGTATTGTCGATTTCATGGGTGTGACCTGAATCTTACAAGTTTTTCTCACTTTAATCACCTCGACACTAGAAACCTAAAACAGTCGTATAACAGTAATACTATAATATTGTGATTTACATTCGACAAAACCGCGTATACATTGTATAGCTAAGGGTATATCGTTATGTATCTATTATGCATGTATATTTATACGCAAGAATTAACGTTAAATGTCGACTTTTAAAACGCTTTTATTATTAATACCATACAAAATATATTAATAAAAGAGAGATCTTTTTTTTTTACTAAATATAAAATCTTTTTCTTTTCTCAATTTATTCCATAATAGCATATTTCACGTAAATTTTTATAAATTATTTTTATAAAAACATATAACAAAATTTGTACATTATCATATTAAAACAACGAAAAATAGGGAGATAAATGATTAATGGCAAATCCTTTTCCATTAATTATGACATAAACGTTTTTAATATTAAACGAAATTTAAATAAATAATATAATATAAACAAAAACATCATATATATATATATATATAATTCTCTAACTGTTAATTATACTTTAGATCTTATAATTATTGTAATGTCTAAATAAAGAATAAAGGATAGTAATTTAAGGATATTAGTTTTTCAGAAAGTTACATGAGACGATAGAAAATTATATGTGTAGATGCAATGTGAGCATATGTGTACATTCTGTCAAATAATTCCTAAGAAACTTGTTTAACATAATTCTTAACACTTTATTTCCTCTTGACACAACGGTCAGAGTTCTTCCCTTTTATGTTTAACAAATCTATTTAATTATTTTTCATTACAGCATTCGTCTTTTTTTTTCTTCTTACGAATGATTCAAAATATATATATATATATATATATATATATATATATATATATAAATTCTTTTTTGTTCCGTGCCTTTTCTTTTTATGAAAGAAACAATGTATAAACAACGTAAAATAAAAATGAAAGAAATGTTATCACATTAATTTAACCTTGAATATATAATATAAAATATTACGTTTTTAAAAGGCTATGAGCGTTAAATATTTATTTAAATAAAATGTGTAATCTCATAATGATTTCTATTATTTATTTTTTAGATCTTCTTGAGATTTTTTTCAGATTTATCACATATACACGGTGATGTAGCGAAAGTTAAAAAAATATTTAACCCGTGACATACATACATACATAGATATATACATACCTACATACATTATACATACACGCATGCACACGATACTAATTGCATTATACAATTAGTATAATACATTATAATGATCGATCGTTAATACGTAATTGTCGTGTGAATTATATAATAATAATAATAATAATAATAATAATAATAATAATAATAATAATAATAATAATAATAATAATAATAATAATAATAATAATGATAATAATAATAATAATAATAATAAATAATTGTATCATCTTTGATGAAACATTAAATGATTTATCCAGATATACGACTTATATATGTACATATGTATGTGCATACAATCTAGTAAATAGAATATTTTTATGTTAATAAAATAAAAAAAATAAAAAGAAGAAAGGAAATATTGAAATAAATATACTATAAGAAGATATCCTGATGTATATACATTTAGAAAACGTATCTATTCTGAAGTAGGTCGTGTAATAATCTGGATGTAATAATTCATTTGTCGACGTAATATATCATGGATAAAAGTAAAGTTGACCTAATTTTTTTTTCTTAACCTTGATGAGGCTCTTCTGAAACTAATTATGCATTCCTGATGCACACGTAATATTGTCTAGTACATGAGAGATTTTTGAATAAGAAGATATCCAAGAGATCTGCGATACTATTTGATTTTATCAGGCTCGTCAGTATTGTAGCGATTTCTATACCTGATGACCCATGATGGAAGGTTAGACTCTATATGTAAGTATAATACTTACATATGTATTGTACATACGTTGAGAAACGTAAAGCGATTTACCAATTGGGATTAACTATTCGATTTAGATTTTGAATTATCAATATATTGACACAAGGTTTGATATATTTCTAATCGCAATGAAATATACAATCCTTATGTATTTTTTTACTTTCCTGTATTTTTTTTTTTTTTTTTTTTATTTTCTTTTTTTTAACTCGAACGAAAAGAGGAAGAAATTTGTATTCGCTAGTGGATTTAAATGCTATATTCATTGGATTAACATAGTAATATCTCAAAAATACCTATTGACGGTAGACAAATATATAGGTATATTTGTAAATGGATAAATCTTCTTTTGAAATGCAAATGAATGAATGCGCAAACGAACATATCGTACGGCATGCAAACATCTTTCTCTGTTCTGAGATTTTTCTTCTTTTTTTTTTTTATGTCGGAGAACTATTTCAGTTGATATATTTCGACATGCTATATGATATTTTTTGTCATGATCTTTTCTCTTTCTTTATTCCAAATTGTTTCATTATTATTATTATTATTATTATTATTATTATTTTATTGTATTTGGTTTTTCTTTTTCTTTTGGATATGTACGACTATTTAAAAAAGTCTTGAAAATTCAAAATTAAGCATTTATCTAATTATTACTCATGAATAACATATATGATATAATGATAATGATGAAACATGGATAGGAAAAAATTCTTCATACAGTAGGAATAAATTATTCATTTAATAGAAATTCAATACAAATGTATCAAATTAATATTAAAATATTTAATATTTTTTCTTTAAAAATATTCAGTATTTTATATCTAAATAAATAAGGACCCTATCGTATTTCTTATTGAAATAATATTTGATATCTTATATCTAAATATAAGTAACACCATTAGTACTTATTATTGAAAATTTTATATTCATATAACTAACACTATATCAGATGTTTTATATTTGAAAAAATATTTGAGCGATATTTTGTATCCAAAGAAGTAACACTGCAGTATTTTTTTTTTCTTGAAAATTTTTACTACTTTATGTATTAGAAAAATAAAGGAATAGTAATATCTAAATAAAAAAAAATTGTATTTGTTTCTCTTTTTTTACTTTTCTTTATTTATTTATTTTTTGTATTTTTTTTATTGAAAATTGTTAAAATTATTTCATATCTAAATGAACAACGCACTAATATTTTTTATTAAAAATTTCTAAATTATTCCAATTATTATTTTGATGTAATATTTATACCGTATAACAAATAATTTATTTTTAATATCTAAATAATCGTACGTGTACTTAATAATAATATAAGTTTCTGTTGAATACAATACTATTTAAGAAAAATACGATAAGAAAAGACTTGTTTTGATTAATTTACATCTTAACAAATGTGTCATATAATATAAAATGTAAACTTACATTTCTTTTTTTTTTTTTTTTTTCATTAAATTTTAAACTTTCCATTGTTCCTTATTGTTTATTTAATAACTATAAGTTTTATCAGTTATAAAATGTACGTAAAAAAAAAGAAAGAAAAAAAACAACGAGGAAGAACGAAATTGTTTAGGGAAAAATGTTTAAAAAAAGAAAGTTTTCCATTAAGTGACAAAATAATTAAATATATAGAAATAACACTTACCAAGCGAAGAGAAATTATTTTCCTCAATGATAAATCGCGAATTGAATTTAAAAATTCGATTCAAAAAAGAAAATAGAAAATAGAATAAAAACACTCTAGGATAACACTTCTTTTTTTATATAACAGTCCTTCAATAATATGTATATAAATATATATATATATATATATATATATATATATATATATATATTATTTTTTCTTTTTTAGATATTACATTAATCACAAAAGAAAACGCACGAGGTCATACATATAAATATATATTAAAGTTTAATAATTTTACCCGCATGTATTTAGATAAACATATCAACGAACGTTTCGCGAATAGTACACTCCTTTGCTATCACACTCTCTCTCCTTCCCTCTTTTCTTGATATTAGTGCGTGCAAGTCGTATGTGGACTCTGCTTTATACTGTCTCTTGATCATATAACCCCCCCGAGAATGACGACGACGACGACGACGACGACGACGACGACGACGACGACGACGACGACGACGACGACGACGACGACGACGACGACGACGACGACGACGACGACGACGACGACGACGACGACGACGACGACGACGACGACGACG
Organism: Vespa crabro; assembly: GCF_910589235.1. NCBI lineage: Eukaryota > Metazoa > Arthropoda > Insecta > Hymenoptera > Vespidae > Vespa > Vespa crabro. The sequence goes on from NC_060957.1 coordinate 11,489,327, forward strand.
ACGACGACGACGACGACGACGACGACGACGACGACGACGACTAGAGCGAACAACGTGTCGAAGACATTGAAAATGACATTGATATAAAACATAAAACGAATTTATGCTCTTTAGTTTGTTTTCGATTAAGAAATCGTAATAGAAAAAAAAAAGCCAAAAATAAGAAATATTAATTAAACGCATAAAAAAAGCTTCGTACGTCAATGAATACATGTGTAAATATAATGAATACATGTGTTTAAAATTGATGTTTGTTTTTATAGACTTTATAGTAAAAAGGTAAAAAATATGTATGAAATATTACTGATAACATTTGGAAACAAAAAAAATGTTTGATAATGATATCTCTATATACATATATATATATATATATATATACATATATATATAAAATTAACATATCCCTAAAATAAATTCAAAATTTAATTTATTTTAAAATTATAACTAATGTTTTAACACCGTACTTAATATTATTTAAAAATAAGTCTGACATAATTTATATTTAATTTATTCTGTAACTATGACCGTGAGTTACAAATGATCTCGCATATAAAATTATACTATATATTTATTCTCTTCTTTATTCTTTTCTTTCTCCTTTTCTTTTTTCTTTTTTTTTTTTTTTTTATTCTTTTCTTTAAATATTCCTTTTCGTATCACTAATATCGGGATAAGTTTTACCAGTGATTTTGTTGACATTACATTCTCAATTACAGAAGATTTGTACGTAAATGATAATATTGAAATCTATATCGAAAAACGGAGTTTATATTTAAATTGATTTTTTATTCTCGAACAAAAAAACGATAAGTGAAAATTTCTTTTTTTTATTGAAAAACTGTTATATTATTCTTTTTCTTCTTTTTCTTTTTTTTTTCACGCAAAGCTTTTTGTGAAGTTTAATGGTCGAGGTTGATGTTGACTCAATGTTAAGACAATTTTTCAAGAGATCTTTAAAGATCAATTAAACAATGAACGTGATTATGTAATTGGTTGTAACGACTAGTTTTTTGATAAAATTTTATATTTTTTGTATATGTATATGTGAGTAGGTACATGAAATTAGCCGATTGATTTCAGCAATACTGATAGTATTAAGAATAGAAAAAGAAAAAATTTAGGAAAAAGAAAGAAAAAAATAGAGGCTATAATATAATGATGTAACGCGAATCTTTTTCTCATAAATGAGAATCATCTCATTTCTTGAAATTTATTTAATCATAAATTCATAATAATTCGAAACAACTTAAAGTTAATATAAATTTTTAATATTAATATAATAATAAAAATAAAAATAAATTTTGAAATCTCTCTTTCTCTCTTTCTCTCTTGACCTTTGATACTGCAATCATCTATTTTCATTATTGTGGATTATAAGATTTACAATAATATGAATTTAAATTAATTAAGGAAGAAAAAAATGTTAAAAAAAAATTTCCTTTATTTTTACTGATCGATTAATTCATATCTTTTCATTTATTTACAAATAAATGATTTAAAATACTACAAATAAATAATATATATAAAAAAATACATACATAATATTATTTATTATATATAGTGTACAGATATGTGTATATGTTTTATATATTATTTATAATAATAAATTCTTATAATCTTTTGTATAAGAAAATATAATACAAAATCTAATTAAAGAAAGAAAGAAAAAAATTGATAATTCAGTAGAGTTTTGATTATATAATATATAAATTAAATAGACAAATTTATTAAATAAATTAACGATTATAGTCATACGTAATGATTTTTAGCATAGACGTAAATAAATATCGAAATAAAAATACTTATTCCTTTGAATGTAAATGAAGAAAAAACTTATCTTCATGTAATATTTTTTATTTACATTATAATGGTGAACTCTAATAGCGCATACTCAGTTATTGTAGATAAACGTTCCTATGTTTACACTTCCGTTAATGAAGAAGAATTAATTATTAATGTCTAACGTGTAGTGCAATCGAATCTCGCACTCTGATTTATGTATACAGTAGCCTTAAATAAATTTTAATAACGTGATCGATAATCTTCGGAAGGTAAGTACATATTCTTTTCTAATCGTTTACATTTAAATTTACAATTTCATTGGTTGATAAGTTAACGAGTATGCAATCAATGAAAACTAAATCACGATCGTTTTGATTTTTTTATTCATGAATTTATTATACATATTAATATTTATTATTTGGTCTGATTAAAAAAATAATAAGCATTAGATATACGCGTATATTATACATAAGCATTAGATATATGTATATATTAAAAATCGCTTTTAGTTTTTTCTTTATGATTTTATATATCAATATTTATAATATATTTATAACTTATTTTTAAGTATAATGTCTTTCATGTATACATTTGTTACTTACTATGTGCTTCAATTAATAAATTCATGCGTAATATGTAATACATGGTAACTATTCGATTACTTTGAATTTTTTAACGAAATATATTTTTTTAATTTCAGCATTATTAATAGTGTTAAAGGAAGTGCTAACTACGAACATATTACACACACACTCAGATAGAGAGAGAGAAAGAGAAAGAGAGAAATATGCACACACATAGATATACAAAATTTCAATAATTTAAATATCCCTCATACTATATAAATAAAAAACATTTGATTATTGTACACATATGTTATAAACTATGATTGACAATGCAAAATTTAATCAAAGACTATTTATAACTATAAAACGAATTCATTTTTCTTAATTAATGCGTGATAATAATGATCAGTTAGTATATCTACCTCATTTAGAATGATAGACAAATATGTGAGAAAAATATGCTCCATCCTCATATATATTCATAAATTGCTCATAGAATTGATAAGACAAAGGATTTTACTTCGAGGAAGTATGTATGTACAAATTATATACATATGTACTAATCAAACGTATCTATTATAAGAGCTTAGAAATATTAAGAGCATAGTTCCTCGTTAGTCATGTCATTTCTTTCGATTGTTTCTTTGTTCCTTTTAACAAAATTATCTTCGATGATTAAAAAAAAACGTGTTAAATAAAGTCATTTTCTAGATGGCTTTTATAGTTAAATAAAGCATATTATAACTGTTAACCAATGAGTTAAAATAACAAAATAATCCTTCTATGAGACACAATTTTCAAAAATGATTCGAAAAAATTTAACGATTTAAAGGACACCAACTTGATCGCTCGATAATTTCGACCTTTTTTCACAGGAAATAAAATAAATGAACTGACAGAATCGCCAAAGAAATATCTAATTCTTCAACTTTCGTTCATTGTGTCGACACATCAAAACGTTCACTATCAAGAGAGAATCAGATTCTAATCTCATCTACGATAAATGAGATATTTTATTCATTCATCATTATCTCTCTTGAACAAAAAAGAAACCTTATCCTGTGTGTTAACTCAGCTTTGTACCTCTGAACACATCACTTTGCATTGCAAGAAATATTAATCTCATAAACAACAATTTGACGTAAGATCAATCTTAGAGAACAATTTAAAGGATAAAAAATTTATTACAAGGATTATAATATTGTGTATTATGTAAAACGTACCAAACTAAATAATAAATTGTGAACTTTGCTCCTGTCATGTCGTTTAATAATTCGTATAGATAATTGATAAAATATAAATAATTTATAAAAAAAAAAAAATAATTTTCTTATATATTATACGCCCAATTATTATATAACATATGTTATTGTTTAAATAAGTCTAATTATCACATGTATATATGTGTATATATATATATAATTATAGCTAATAATAGTAATTTAAATAAATATGAGTTATTGGAAAATTATTTTAAAACAGTAAAAAGAATTTAATTTTATTCGCATAAAATAATGGGAAGAATACTCGTTTCTTATGAAATATGTGATGGAACGAGGAAGATGTGTTAAAGTCAAAAAAAAATTATTTATACAAAAGAAATACATCGATATACTATCTGATTAAATATTCCTTTACATCTACTTTGATTTTTTCATATATAGAATGCATAAAATTTGAATTTTCGCGTATAATTATTTCCTCAAATTATAACTCCTTACAAAAAATATTTATTATATAAAACTGATCCTTTACTTTCATGATCAGGGGTTAGATGGTAAGCGAAAATGGGAAACATCTTAGAGTGATCAAAAATGTTCTTTAAGTAGATGTGCTTTGAAGATTTCAAGATGATTTTCAATTTTTTATACGAAACTTGAATCATGTTGAAAGGTCAAAATGTTGTGATCAATGAATTCGATCTTGAATGGATTATCTTAAAAAAAAAAAACAAAAAAAAAAAAGAAAAGATTACTTTGAAATTTCAGTCCACCCAAAGAAGATATGTGATCACTTTAAGATATCCTCCCTCCAACCCCCCTTCTCCTGAAACAGAATAAGTGTTTAATGAAAACATTTTTTGAAACGAGCTAGCTGTAGTTAGGAAAATAATTACTTGCGAAACTTCAAATGGGTCATCCTATAAATTCAATCTGATTAACTTTATAATAATAAAATACGAAAAATTTGATGAGAAATTTGGTGAATTTTTACGAAAGAATCCTCCAATTCTTTGTTGCATTTTATATATATATATATATATATTTATTTATTTATTTATTTATTTATTTAATGAAACAGTTGGTTTTAAATATAAAATGAATTATATAAATATTATGTAATTATTATACCTATGTATAGGTTAAACATGCAATTGCATATTCATGAACATACATACTTACATACATAAGATGAATCAAAAATCTAACGATACATTTACTTCAGTGTTTGTACTCGAGAACGTATGTATATATGTATATACGATGTATATATGATGTGTGATATATATATGATGTATGATGTATATATGATGATGTATGTATGTATGTATGTATGTACACATTTTAAACAAGTATGAATCGACATTTGCATGAAATAACAAAAAAGAAATATTAATACGTCACCAAGCTAATAAGGTCGTTCGAAGAAATAGGAAAAAATAAATGAGGAAGAAAATTCAATTTTCTTATTATTCGCGTCATATTTGCACATTTTGATTTAATACAACTCTATTTTATGTTTTTATTATACCATATCAATAACATATTCCACTATTTTTCTTTCATTTAAATAATATTTGTTCAACATTTTTCACACGCTACATATTATTCAATAATTTTTATTAACAAATATATGTATATTACTTTCGAATATCTGATTTTTCTTTTATTTTAATAATCCGCTTGTATGCACACACACAGATACTTAAAAATCGTATGCATTTATGACGAAATTTTTTGCGTTACCAAATACTCGGATAGAGTTAATTAATTATCCTATGAACAGTTCTTATGATAAATTGTTTTGAAAAGCCATCAAACATTTTTACATATTCTTCAAGGTAATTTAATCTTCTAATGGAAAAAATTCATCAGGATGAATATTAGTAGACTTAAACAGGTTCAATGTACATCATTATTCTTATTAATTGATTCTTATCTTCATTGATGTTTCCTTGTTCCGTTTACATAACCTACTCTTGATTCGTTGAATCGATAACTCTATTATAATTCTCGAAAAATAATCTCTTTTCAACGTATAAATTTTGATTAGTTGTGCGAATTTGTTGTATATTCGTATTCCTAAAACAATCAAATTAATTACAAACGAAATATATACTGCACATTCTTTATATTTTTCCAAATGACACAAAATGTTATTTTTATTATGAAAACAAAATCAATTTTTTTTTCTTCATTTCTTTCCTTTTTTTTTTTTTTTTAAGTATGAATTTGACATGCTTCGATAATGTTATGATTAGAAATATTTTACATGTTAACTTAATGGTTACAAGAAAACAAATATAACAGCGCAGCGATATTTAAAATAACAATTTGTAAACAAATCGAATAATTTTTTTAACAAATCGAATTATGTATTTAATGTATTTAATAAAAAAAGACAATTAAAAATTTTGATTACAGATCACTTTGCTTGCTTTTTATTTCATAATAATTGTCAAATGACATATAATTTCAAAAATTCGCGGCTGTTTCTTTTTTTTTTTTTTTTACTGTAAGATGTGATTCACTTTAAGAATGAAATTTATATATTTAAAAAAAGAAAAAGCTGTGAATTTTTCAAATTATTCTCATATAACAGTATTAAATAAAATGCATTATGCATTTGAATTTAATTTGAATATTTATATTGTGGCAGCAACAGTATCACATGACACCAGTAATCAATCAGCGTACGACTTCATTCAGCCAATCTCATTTCAGTAATTTTCGTGCTGATGAATTCTGGTAACGCGAGAACTTTTAAGTCTTTTGTCTTAGATTATTCTGGTTTTTTTTATGAAAGTAGAAATATGTCATACTTATATACTTTGTTTTATTAAACTTGTATTAATATCAAATACATCCATCGTTTTGTTAAAAGGAAGTTCATACGCTATTCTTCTCTATTAGAATTAGAAACAATTTCAAAGCGTAGAAATCCACAGATACGTTTAATTAATTAATAAATTCGATTGTTTAAATATCGCTTTTCAAATTATTTTGAAATTTTGTTTTTTAAATTAAGAATTGTGTTCTCTATACTAGCAATATAAATTTAAATAAAGATACCATAAAAATATATCGCTGCGACATCTGACTTCGAAAACGTAGAACTAAAATCGTAGGCAATCTTCTACATTGATACTTTGAGGTTCCTGATTTATTCTGACTATTTCAGTATTTGTCATTAAGAGGAAGTTGGTTGTTGTTTTTATAATTCATAGTAAATCGTTCGAAATTAAGTCAATAATGATAAAATTTAATAACAAAAATAATATTTAATCATACTACAAATTTAATTTTTTTCCATTATATATGTTTAATCGTTTTTGTATAATATTTTATACATATTATATATGTATAATATCTTATACGTATATGAAACGAAGCGACACTTACAAGTGAAGATTAAGCACAAAAGCAATGTTAAATCCAACAAACTGATTAAACCCTCATTCGAATTTATTCTGGTATGTTATCGTGTATTTTATATTTCATGATTGTCATTAAATAATTACATTTAAAAAGTAATTTTATATATATATATATATATATATATATATATATATATGTATATATATGTATGTATGTATGTATGTATAAATAATTATGAATTCATTAGTCTTAATTAAATAATACAGATCATTAATGAAAATACTATAAAAATATAATTTATGTTAATAATGTAGGAAAGTAGTAGGTAAAGATTAAAATTAATACAAACACATAGAAATGATGATGGAGTTGAGTCATAGTCTGACCCTCAATGAGGATGCCCTTGATCAGATTCCTGAAGCTAAAAGACCAGTTTTTATATTTGAATGGTTACGTTTTTTGGATAAGGTTTTAGTTGCTGCACAGAAGGTAATAATTAATAATTTTTAATTTTAAATATATATTTAATTATAAATATATTTTTTTTAATGATATTGCATTTTTAATATATAAAATTTGAAGAGCGACATAAAAGGATGCCAACAAAAATTAGTAGAACAATTAACTAAACACATGCAAGGCGCACCTGGGCCTCCCACACGTCGTCTTATTGCAAGATGTCTTGCAACATTGTTTAGTGTTGGTGATACGTTCCTTCTATTTGATACCGTTAATAAATGTAATGATATTCTCAAAAATAAAGATGACTCACCAAGTTTCTTACCGACAAAATTGTAAGTATAATAAGCTAACATTTATTTTCTTGTAAAATCTTTTTATGAATTAATTATCAATTAATTATTAAATTATTGTTTTTTAGAGCTGCTATATGTTGCGTTGGATGTATGTATGAAAAGTTAGGGAGAATGATGGGAAGATCTTATGAGGAAACTGTACAAATTCTGATAAAATCTTTACGTTCTGCAGAGTCACAAATGCGAATAGAAATAATGCATACTTTGGAAAAAGTAAATAAAAAGAAATAAAATAAAATTATATTAGATTAAATTAAATTATATTTAATGCTAGATTATAACATTTTATTACTCTTCAGGTATGTGCTGGTATGGGATCTGCGATTACAAATGTTCACAAAGAAATATATAAAGTTTCCAGACATTATTTGACTGATAGAGTAATGGCTGTTAGATGTGCTGCAGCAAAGGTATATTTTCACCATAATATTATTTTATTATTGTCATTTGTACATTACACTTAAAAATCATTTTCTTATTTAAGAAATTTATATTATTTTCCAGTGCTTATTAGAAATGTTAAATCATGCACTGTTCCTTTATACAACAGAGATAGAAAGTGTAGCAACATTGTGTTTCCGAGCATTTGAAGGTTCAAATTATGAAGTAAGATGTGCTGTTGCTAAATTATTAGGTTCATTGGTGGCAATGACACAAATTCCAACTCCTAAAGGAAAAAATCCAGCAGGTAATAACTTGTATAAACAATTAAACTGTTATAACATCTTAACAAAGTATAAATTTAATCTTATATATTTTTATGATGTTTCAGTTGCACAAAATAAAGGTGGTAAACAAATATCTTTAGAAGAAGTGCTAAATATTCTAATGTCAGGCTTTTTGAGAGGTGGAGTTGGCTTCTTAAAAGGTACTGGTGAAATAATCAAAGGTACTTCCAGTATAAATAGAGAAGTTCGAGTGGGTGTAACTCATGTAAGTCAACAAACAATTTATATAATATTTTTAATATACATAAAACAATTTTATATTAATAATCGTTTATATATGTATTCACAGGCATATGTTGTGTTTGTTCAAATGTTAGGAGGTACATGGTTAGAACGAAATATCGGTGTATTGGTAGCACATGTATTAGATCTTGTAACTAATCCAAAAGCAGCTAATTCACATGTTGATGCAGTATATTCGAGAAAATGTGTTAACTTCATATTACATGGTACTATAGGAAAATTACTCAGTGAAGGAGCTCAAGCTGCTGCTTGCAAAGAAATAGCACATATAATATTGAAGCAAATGAATTCAATTGGTATAATGTTGATTATTATAAATATCTGATTAATTACTGCTTTGAATAAATACAGATCCGATAATTAATAAACACTTTTCACAGATTTTAGTCCGGAAAATGCTAAAGACTGCAATCAAGAAACATTATTCAGTCAACATTTATTAGTATGTGCACTTCAAGAAATGGGAAATTTAATATTAGGATTGGGTACAACAGCATCCAACTTACTATCTGATCAATCTTTGAGTACGTATGTGTACTTGAAATTGTTGATATTGTAGATGTGTATTTAATTTAAAAAAAAATTATTATATATGTATATATATATATAGGTTTAACAGATACAATCATGGCTGTTCTAATACATCCATGTCAAGCAGCAAGACTTGCAGCCTCTTGGTGCTTACGTTGCATTTGTGTTGCCGTCCCCAGTCAAATAACACCTTTAATTGATCGATGCGTAGATGGTATTGAAAATATGCGAAGTTCGCCCGAGGCCATCGCTGGTTACAGTAGTGCGCTTGCTGCTGTTTTAGGAAGCGTTCGTTTTTCACCACTTGGTGTACCACATACAAAGGGAAAAGTAAATAAATCCAATGCATATAATGACACGCAATATATTATTTATATGATGAAATTATAAATCGAAAAGTAAATTTATATTTTTATTAAAACATATAACATATTTTAGATAATATTCAATACTGCTGAAGAACTCTTAAGAAGTGCAAGTCAAAATAGCCGTTTATCGTTAAATAGAACTCACGCTGGTTGGCTTTTGATCGGAGCTATAATGACACTAGGTAGAAAATCAATATCGATGAAGATTATAAATAATTTTCTAAGAGACATGGCTTATATATTTTTTCTTATTTAACAGGTACAGCAGTGGTTAAAGGTTTACTACCAAGAATGTTACTTTTATGGAGGAACTCTTTTCCACGTTCAAACAAAGAATTAGAAAGTGAAAAAGCACGTGGTGATGCATTTACTTGGCAAGTGACATTAGAAGGTCGAGCAGGGGCTTTGTCTGCTATGCATAGCTTTTTATTACATTGTTCAGAACTTTTGAACGACGATATTACAAGACGACTCTTAACGCCTATTGAATCAGCACTTGCAATGTTAACAAAGTAAATATCTCAATATTCTACTTTTATTATTGTCAATTTAGATTTTTTTTTCCTCTCAATATAAATATTGTTCACAGCTTATCTACAGTGCTAAAAAATTATGGCCAACAATTAAAGGCTCCTGCTGCTATGGTCCGTTTACGTTTATATGAAACTTTATTATTATTACCACCTCAAACTTTTGAAGGTAAATATACAATATTAATTTTACTTAAAAATTCACAACTTATATGTATATAAACATCCATAAAAACATATTAATTCATTAAATGTATTATACAGGTTCTTATACTCATCTTTTAAGAATGTTAGTATCAGAATTTACACTGACTGAAAATCCTGGAAATACAACAACATCTTTATTACGTACTGTTTGTCATGCTAATGATTCTGTCATTCTTGGTACGTGGCTGCAAGAAACAGATCATCGTATGATTGAAGATCAAGTAAGTGCAATATGTTGAACTTTTAAAAATTACTTATAATTTTTATGAATCTTTTCATTTCAAATATATACAATACAATATTAAATATAAGTAATTTTAATATACTATAAATAGATTATATTCATTTATGGTTTGAAGTATCGATAAGAGAAATATTTTCAAGTTAACTAAATATTACTATGATTTGTGTCCAGTTGGAATCAAACAGAAGGGCAGATTTGGATCATGTGAGTAATATATCCTGCAAGATGTATCTTTATGATTATTACATCTGGGTTTTATCTCTATAAATCTTTATCTGTTCTATAACTTTGTTATTACTTTTATCAAACTTTTTATTTTATTAAGATACTAAAGCGTTTAATATAAGCCATAACTTATTTCTTTATTGCATTTTATTTAATGATTATTTGTTTTAATAATTAATATTCACATGTCTTAGATATCATTAATTTATTATTTCTTTATATCTTCCTTTCTGTTTTGAAAATATTTATATATAAAATTCTTTATATTATAATCTAAGGATTTTACATTACTAATCTTTTTCTGGTATTTTAGTTGCAACCTAATAGTGCAGCTGGGTCTGGAGCACTAGAACATAATTCTTGCTGTTTATATCGTCCAGTTCCTCATGTGAGTAAATAAAACTATTAGCAATATTTATATAATAAATGAGTAATATGGCTAAAATATTTATACATTATACATTTCCTACAGGATGAAATAGTCCCTGGACCTTTGCCTTTGGGAGTAGCAGTTATTGATCTTTCTATTTCTCTGTTTGGACAAATCTTTCCTCGAGTAGCAAATAAACATAGATTACAAATGCTAGATCATTTCAGTGAATGTATAAAGCATACAAAATCTGGTAGACAGGAAGCAATACAAATGAATGTTTTTACGGCTGTATTAAGTGGTTTAAAAGGACTCAATGAAGCAAAGACTGGTTTTGGACAAGAAGATGTTAAAAAATCAGCGACTAATCTTATTATTGTAAAGTTTTACAACTTAAATATTTTATTTAATTCTAAGTACTCATTATAATATATTGTTTGTATATTATAGAGTACACTTGTAAGCAGTAACTCTATCTTGCGATGGGCTGCAGGAGAAGCTGTTGGAAGAATGGCACAGGTTATATCAGATCCTAAATTCACAGCAGAATTAGCACAAACCAGTTTTGATCGATTAAAGTCTGCTCGTGATGTTGCTAGTAGGACAGGACATTCCTTGGCATTAGGTTGTCTTCATAAATATGTTGGAGGAATGGGTTCCAGTCAACATCTTAATACTAGTGTTAGCATATTACTTGCTCTTGCACAAGATAATTCATCTCCTGTAGTGCAAGTAAGACAGCTTATTATATTCACTATACACATATATACACTTATTTTTAACATAACTAAATATTTTTATGTTCAATATTATTATAAGTTTTAAGATAGAATTAATGATCTCTGATTAGGTATGGGCATTGCATGCTCTTGCACTTATAGCAGATTCAGGTGGACCAATGTTCCGAGGTTACGTAGAACCTACATTGTCTTTGGCATTGACTCTTCTTCTTAATGTTCCTCAATCTTATATTGATGTACATCAATGTATAGGAAAAGTATTGTCTGCTCTTATTACAACAATAGGACCAGAATTACAAGGTTAATTGTATCGTTTGATATTAAATTTTACAAGTATATATATATCAGAATGTATTTTTTATATAAAATAATTATTTTTCCAGGAAATACTACAACAATCTGCATGGCTCGATCATCGTTTTTATGCGCTTGTGCTATTATGCAAGATCATCAAGATCCACTTGTACAAGCTGAAGCTACAGGATGTCTTCAACAGTTACATTTATTTGCACCAAGACACGTCAATTTGTCTTCTCTTGTCCCTACGCTTTGTGTAAGTTATTTTAAATAATCATAAAAAATTATATACTATAGTATGTTTACTTTTGTATAATTAAATATTTTTTCATAGCGAACTTTATCAAGCAATCATTTACTTTTGCGTAAAGCAGCAATATCTTGTCTTCGTCAACTTGTTCAACGCGAAGCAAAAGAAGTTTGTGAACACGCAATGACACTGGCAAATGAAAGCAGAGGTACTAATGTAGTAGAAGGGCTTGTTATAACAGAAACGGGTCTTCCAGGTGTTTTATTTAGTATGCTGGACACAGAAACAGATAGCAAATTAATTAAAGATATACATGATACGTTAATGAGTATGCTACAAATATTAGCTGCTGATAATTTGTCTCAATGGCTATCACTTTGTAAGGATGTATTGACAATTGCATCAGGTAGTTAACTCTTAATAATATATAGCTTATTTACATGAATTACAAATTGTCTAATAAGAAAATATTTATCATTAAGAATCAAGTACGACTGAAGAAGGAAATATTGCAAATATTGAAGATAGTACGGCAGATAATGAAAATGCTGATGTAGAAGGAGATGATGATCAAGCAGAATTTCATGCTGATGAATCTACGAAACAACGACCAACCATAACTCCTAGATGGCCAACAAGAGTTTTTGCTGCTCAATGTGTAAGACGCATAGTAGCTGCTTGTGTAAATAATAAGCAAGCTCATTTCGATCTTGCATTAGCTAAAGAAATGCAATTGTCTAAAGGGAAAGGTACATTTGATAGAACATAATTATGTTATTAAAATTATATTTTTCTTTTCTCTTTTTAAAAAACATCTTTTTTCAAATTTCAGGTGATTTCTTAGTGTTGCATCTCTCTGACTTGGTGCGAATGGCATTTATGGCTGCGACTAGTGATTGTGACCCTTTACGTCTTGAAGGTCTCAAAACATTGGAAGAAATTATTGATAAATTTGCTAAAGTTCCTGAACCAGAATTTCCTGGACATCTTTTACTTGAACAATTTCAAGCACAAGTAATTAAAATTTTATTATATATAAAATTTATTTACTTATAATCAGTATAATATATTTTTATTTTTATAGGTAGGTGCTGCATTGAGACCAGCATTTTCTACAGAAACGGCATCTCATGTTACGGCTGCTGCTTGCGAAGCTTGCAGTGCTTGGATTGGAAGTGGTGTTGCTAGGGATTTAAATGACTTGAGAAGAGTACATCAGTTGCTTGTCTCTTCATTAGAAAAATTGAGGGAAGGTCATACACGTCCACAACTTTACAATGAAAGTCTGTCCACTCTTGAACGTCTGGCAATTTTAAAAGCATGGGCAGAGGTATTAACATATAGTTATTAAACGATTTATAAAATATATAAAAAAGTACATATTTAAATCTTTATTAATAACATATATTTTTCAATTTTTTACAGGTATATGTAGTTGCTATGATTAAGGATGGTACAGCATTAAATAGTCATAGTACATCAATTACTAATATAAATCGAGCTGACGATAGTACTGGGGAAGAATTTGGTGAATTCGAATTTCAAAATGAAAGTTTGTTAAGTTTAGTACAACCTGAGCTTTTAAGTTTGAGTCAATATTGGTTAGCTGCTTTGAGAGATCATGCTTTACTTTCATTACCACCAGGTAATATAAATAATTTTTTATGATTTATTAACAATCTCAGTAAATTATCGAATAATAATATAACATATTATCATAGAATTCTCCAGTCAGTTACCACATGACGGTGGAGCTTTTTATACGACAGATACAATGGAATCTGCTCGTCCTCATTATGCAGAATCATGGGCCCCTATACTTCATGCTGCTGCTCTGTGGCTTAATGCTAGAGGATTTGGAATATCAAATACAAACGATGAAACAAAAACTTCAAATGTTTCCAGTAATAACATAAACAATAATAATAATAATAATAATAATAATAATAATAATAATAATAATATTTCAACTAAGATTGATACAAATATTGAACGTTTCCATTTACTTTTTGGTAAGTGTTTTTAAATATATAAAAACGCTTTTAGAAATAATATTATACATAAATATAAATCATTTATTTTCATATCGTAGGAATATGTATGGAAGCCTTATGTAGTCCACGGTCTTCTGAGTCTACACAAAATATAGAAACATGTTTGAATGCCTTGTATACCTTGCTTGATTCTGTATGGGCTCGTAAAATTTTAATTACAGACAAATCATTATCCATTGAATTGTGTAATGTTCTACATAGGTATGTACATATATGTAATTAATTAATTAAACATTTAACAGATATTTTGTATATTTATTTTTAATCTTCTTTTTTTTTTCTTTTTTAAGATTACTTTTAACAAGAGGAAATTATGTAATTCAAATGGTAACAATGGAAGTTTTAAAACAAGTAATGAAAGCAGCTCAAGAAGATCTGACAGAAAAAAAGAAAGAGAAAGTGAAAGGTAAATATATATATATATAAAATTATTATTAATACAAATTATTTATATCATAAATTTGGTTAATAGACTTATCACCAATACATGAAGAAAATAACGAAACGATAGAATTAGACTTATTAGGTGAAGGAGGAGAAACAGGAGAACTTATACCAGGGAAATCATTAGTATTTGCCTTGTTGGAAGTATGTTTGTGTTTACTGGTGCGTCAGATACCAGCATTAAATCCTAATCCAGGTAGTGCAACGGCCATTTTATCTCAGAAAGGTTATATACCTACAGAAGAAAGTGGAAAACTTATTGCTTCTGCTTTAAATGTTATGGAATCATTACCAGTACTTTGCTCGCCACAAGGTACAACCCCTATTCCATTATTATAAAATATAATATATACATATAAACATAGATATATTTTACAAATATATTGATTGATATTACTTCTTTTTTAGGTGCTATAGCAATTTTACCAACTTTATTATACTTAGCGACAGGTGTAATAAGAGAAACAGCTGTACGAGTTGATAATGATTTTGGAAAGAACAGTTCAGAAACACCTGTTCATGCAGCATTACATTGCGTTAAAAGTCTTACTATTAACAAATATGCAAAAGATGATAGAAGTCAAACTCAATGGACAGGTCTATTACAAAGTGCTTTAGCAAAAGTAATCGATCTCGCTAAAACAGGTATTCTATACACATATATATACGTATGATCAAATGAAATCGTTAATTGAAAAAAAAGATATAACTATGTAATATGAAAACTTTTATATGATAGGTAACGATGAAACAAAGATGGATGAAGTTGCTATGATGTTAAGTATTGCTGTATTTGTCCTACATGCATTACCAGATGTTATAAGTGCACCAAATTTACAATTTCCTTGTATAAATCACTTCAGGCATGCTTTTCAATCAGATAATATGCTAGTGAGTTAAACAAAAATGAACGAGTTTATTTAGAATAAGTCATAATTGAATAGTTTTCAAATCGTATATATTTTTCAGGTTAAATTGAAGTGTGTTCAGACTTTGAGAACAATATTCTTACATCCTGAACGTATGATAAGTACTCCCTATATTCATTCGTTGGCACCTAGACTAGTGGAATATTTATATAATGATAAAAGTAAACAAGTCACAAGCGAATTAGAGCTTTCCTTCACATTAGAATGTATCAGTACAGTAGAAGCTCTTATAGGGTTGGCTGAATTATCTAATCGTATGTATTATCAAATATTTCATTTAATATTATTTATTAAGTTATAAAATATTGATAAGATATATGTTACATTGCATTCAGGAGATCTCTTACAAGGTGTGTGAAATTAACTTTTGCATACATACAAAACACTGCGCACCAAATTGATAGATAATAAATTAATCAAAATTTCATCTTGATCTAATCTTTTGATCTAATCTATATCTTACTTATTAGGTATACAAATGTTAACATTACTTGTTCCGATTTTAATCAACTATCTCTTGGAAGGTGATCAACTCCAAAATGCTTCAAAATATCAAATAACATTGCATCAGCAAAGTTTTCAATGGCTAAATAAAATAGGACCAAAGTATCCACAGGTATTTTATATATTATATAAATGATATTGTGTATGTAAGAAATATACACACGAGAATGTAATTCTTAAAAAATTATTTTTGCCATTTTGTTTTATATTAATGAAATTTCAATCATAGGAGTTTAAAACATTGATGTCTCAATCGACGGAATTAAAAACTAAATTGGAAAATGCAGTAAGATCTAATCATCAACAAGCACTAAGGCACTCTAGACCTGCAGAGCCTGTAAAACATCAAATCAAGATGTCTGCACCTTCCATAAAATTAAAAACAGATTTCTCTAATTTCAACTAGCTGTAATAATACTTAGCGGATGCATAACAATGCATAAATAGTGATCATAAAATTAAATGATCATAAATTAATTTTAATCTTTTAACACGTTATCTCAATGGTATAGAACGAATGTGATAATATAATTAACTCTTGCAGCTGGCAACCAATTGACAAGCAAGAAAAATTAAATATAACTCATATAACTGTCCTTGAAACATCTATGAAACAGTGATGTCTCGTTTATTAGAAAGTCTTTGATAATTAAATTATTTCAATATAATTTTGTTCTTATTAGACTCATGTGTGATTGTACTTAGATAAAATTAATATCAGTTTATAGAAATTTGAGAACTATACAAGAGACGATTGGAAAAAGAAATTAATATATCTAGGATAGTATATATTTTGTTCATTTAATATATTAAAATATTTTATTTTCAAGTATATATTGCTTTTAAAGTTTACTATGTTATCATATGCTATCAATAGAATTAATTCTTATATTACTTTTCCAGTCTTCTCTTATGAATTCAATAATATTCCATATTGGGAACGAATTGTATATATTAGATATAGATATTATATTATACTTCCAGAGAGTAAATATTAATTTATTGTATAACATGATATCTTTATGTTTATAATTTTATTTTATTATACAGACTTATAAAAAATAGTTGTATGTTGTGAAAAAATCATGATAAAAGCACAAAAAGAAACAATAGAATATACATTTATTAAAGAAAAAAGAAAAAGAAAAAAAGAACATGAGAATATAATGTAATAGTGCATTTTAAAAAGTAATGACCAATATCATAACTGTATGTACTAATTTTTTGATATATTTATTTATTCAGAATTTCTATGAGATATAAATCACAATATGATTAATATGAATTTTGTAATAATATCCAATTAAATTGTATAATTATATGTGACAGGATTTATATATAAATAACAAAAAAAAAATAAAAAAAAATATATATGTGTATACGAACATAGAAACAAACAATACTCTTGTATTGTATATAGATTGTCATTAGAAAATAACAAATATTTACCAATATTGAACATTTACAAAAGACAGAGTAAAAATTTAATAACTACATTTGTGGAATGATATGTAATTTTTTCTTTTAAACGTGTGGCACTAAATACGGATAATAGTTGATGTATCTATGGAAATGAAAATTGTGTTTAACTTGTATCTACGCATATGAGTAAATATAATATTAAGTAAATATAAAGAAAGAAAATTTGCAAATATAATATAAAGTTACCCAGCTAATTAGTGGGTAGAAAAAGCCAACTGATAGTAAACAAAATATTACTAATCATTATATATACATTATTTATCCATATACATAATGCATTTTGAAATAACTACATATTGTTTGATATTGCATGAGAAAAAATATGAATAACGAAAAATTCTCTTAAGAATATTAATAATACAATGAGAAAGAGAAATTATTATTGAAAATATATTTATAGTTGCGCGAATTATATTGAAAGTAATTGTATAATTAATAGAGGTTCTACTATTTTTTATATTATAATTTAAAAAATTATACAGATAGAAGACGATAACATATGTAGATTTTACATTACAATAAAGTTCCAATAAATTCTTTAATAATTAATCTTTAAATATGTTGACGCGATATAAATATTATTTTGTAAAATTGTAATCTTGTATTACATAGTCATATATAACTGGTATCACTCTGAATAAAATAAAAATAAAAAAGAAAAATGGGAAAATGTGTCATTTGCAATTTAATATACTCCCAATATCAAATCAATGATAATTATAATTGTGTTAATTAATAGAAATATTTCTTCTTTCATTTTTGTATGCATGAAAAGAATTTTTTTTTTTGAAAGTATAAACACGTGTTATGTACCACTATATTGTGTATACATATTACACACACATAAGTATGTAGGTACTATAAAAGCTCTTGACTTCTACCATTCAGCATTAGTTGATTGTCATCATTCAACCAGTTCGCATTACGTAATTACGTAATTATCTTTATTCAGACAGTCTTAGTAAACTCTATAATTTACAAAAGATATTGTTAAAATGGTGAAAGCAAAAAAATTTGTTGTCGTTAAACATTTTGAAGGGGATCCTAAGCCATCAGATTTGAAATTAGTGGAAGAAGAATTGGCACCAATTACGGATGGCGGTTAGTTAAATAAATTTTTTTTGTTAAACTATTAGACGATACATTATATGATTCATCATGATTTATCAAAAATGAATACTTTTTATTAACTTTTATTTCTGTTTTAACTTTCAAGTGGAAATATAAAATATTTTTCATTGTACCAATATAAAGAGATTAGAGATTCGTATTACTTGATTGTTTTTTAGAAATAAAATATATATATATATATATATATATATATATATATATATATATATATATATATATATATATATAAATGTGTGTGTGTGTGTGTATAATATATAGATAAACTATCAATTCCTAAATGATATGAAGAAATGAAAGCATAAAGATATAAAAAATAATTTTAAAAGTTTGATCATTTCTTTAAAAATTCATATAAAACATGATATTTTTATAAATTTTCAGAATTTCTTGTGCAAGCAGAATACCTATCTGTTGATCCATATATGAGACCATATGTAGTACAGTTTCCACTTGGCATTACTATGATAGGTTCTCAAGTTGGTAAAATAATTGAATCTAAGAATCCAGATTATCCAGTTGGTAAAAGAATAGTTGGATATTTTGGATGGAGAACTCATACAATCGTGAATCCAAAATTACTCCCAGAACTTGAACTTACTGCACAAAAACCATATTTATTACCAGAAATAGGAGATTTATCTCCTTCTTTATGTTTAGGAGTCTTAGGAATGCCAGGGTATTGAAATTATTTCCTTAAAATTTGTTAAATAGTTTAATATTTTGTCAAACAAATATTTATACATTTATTGTGTGTAGAAATACAGCATACTTTGGTCTCGTTGAAATCTGTTCACCGAAACATGGTGAAACACTTGTTGTAAGCGGAGCTGCTGGTGCAGTTGGATCTCACGTAGGTCAAATAGCAAAGAACGTTTTTGGTCTTAATGTTATTGGGATTGCTGGTTCGGATGAGAAATGTAAATGGCTAGTAAATGAGTTAGGCTTCAATAGTGCTATAAATTACAAAAAGCAAGATGTATCTGTGGCATTAAAAAAAGCAGCACCAAAGGGTGTTGACTTGTATTTTGACAATGTATGTGGATACAGAACATTTTTTTAATTTATCATTATTTGATACATATATATATATAATTGATCTTTTAATTATACAGGTTGGAGGAGATATTTCTGGCATAGTTATATATCAAATGAATCCCTATGGTCGAATATCAGTGTGTGGTAGTATTTCATCGTACAATTCAGATCATGCCTCTCTGCCTAAATGTATATTGTTACAACCAGCCATGATTTTTAATCAATTAAAAATGGAAGGATTCGTAGCGACCCGTTGGAATGAACAATGGCAAGAAGGAATACAACAAAATTTGCAATGGATTCGCGAGGGCAAAATTGTTTCTTATAAAGAAACAATTACAAAAGGTTTTGAAAATATGTTCGACGCATTTTCTGGAATGTTGAAAGGTCAAAATATTGGTAAAGCTATTGTACAAGTATAAAACAATAGAATTAGTTATTTTTTATATAAATATATTAAGATTTTTGTATTTCTATATTTTAAATCATATATAATAATAATATGCATATAAAATAAGTACGTGCTTAATTTCTCTATGAATAATTCTAAATACTATCATTTTTTATTTCGCTATATTGGATTTTAAATAAAAATGTAATAAAATTATATTATTTGATTAGATTATTTAATTTATTTATTTATTTTCAATTATTTCATATGAAAAAACAATAACATAAATATATTTTAAAAATCTACAGATGAATGATCTAAAGTTTATAACATATATATATATATATATATATGATAGGATTATATATATATATATATATATATATATATATATATAATCCTATAAAAAAGATGTAAGAAAATTTATTGAACAATCATTCCTTAGTAATTGGCTATAATAAATAACAGTGATAAATCGATCCTTTATTATTTGCTACTAGCTTTTTCAATGTATGGATTAATCTATACTCACAGAAAATTACGTGTTTAAAAATAGCAATGAGAATTCACAATCGTATGTTTCTGTTTTCTCCGAATATCAATAATATGATATAATATAAATGAGTATAAACAATCTATTAAAAAATTAATATCAAGACTATTTATCATCTCTCGCTCAAAGTATATGTGACTTTAGATGTAGACAAAATATCAACAAATGTAATAACAAAGAAACACTGTCCCTCCCACTATGCGTCCATTATATCAATGTATATAAAAATCTTATTATCAAGCGTAACTAATAATCGATCACAGAATTTTTTAATATACAGTAAAAATAATACATAAAAAATGCAATAAAAATTATATGCAAGATAATACTTTTTTAAAAATAATTTAATTAATAAGTCTTCGTCAATAATACAAACTTAATATTTCTTTCTTTCTAGGTAAATTATTATATAACAATGAATATAGATACATACAACAGATAATATAATATTTAATCTGAGAAACGTAAATAAGAATAAATATAAATAATAAATAAAAATCAATAAGAGTAATAAAGAAATTAATATTTTTCAATACATTTCTTTAAGGAATTATTTTAAAATTCTATTATATCTATTATGTTTATCTGTTGAAACATTATTAATAATGTAAAATGTTAATAGATGTTAATATATTTAATTAAAAAGATTTGGAAAAATGCATTGAAATATATAGCTATTCGTTCGATAGTACTTGGTCTCATTAATACGAATACTCGCTTTGTAAAAGTTGCTGCATTTGAAAATTCACCAAGCTGGAGATAATTATTTTAAAATCCATACTATAATGACATGGTATTTAATCGAGAATTCATATTCCAATGTTAACTGGAGAAGAGATCGTTAATTTTCAATATTTATTCATTGGAATATAAAAGAAAATTATTTCAATATCTATCAAAGTCACTAAGGAGTCCATTTTTGTTGAAATTATTGATTAAAATTTATTTTATATTTAATACGTATTACGAGCTACGTAATATTTAAGCCAATGTAATTATTCAATGTAAATTATTCAAATATTAATTTATTGTACACTACGTGTACATTATACATCGTTTAAATAATTATAAAATTATTGAAAGTATTCATTGATTAAACTTACCTGTATAAAAAAGAAAGAGGATTTCGATGTTGACTTGTCGGTAGCCAAAATAAAACTGTTTCGGTAACTAGTTCGGCTGGAGCGTTTCTGTTTATTGACATTATACAGATAACAACCTTGAGTTCAAAATATAACAACATTGGAAATGTATAATTAAAATTATTTTATTATTAACGCGTTACGAACTATTTAAAATTTAAATAACTAAATCGTCGTTTAAATATTAATTTATTGTACTATCCTTACGTGATATATTGTTTAAATAATTATCGTTTAAATAATTATAAAATTACCAAAAGTATTAATTGTTTTAACCTTAATCGCATGGAAAGAGAGCTTCGATGTTTATTCGTTGGAATGGAAAGAAAGATCATTAGAGATCGATGAATGTTAAAATCAATTAAACGTTCGTTCATTTTTGTTAATAATAAATATGATCGACGATCAGAAGATTAAATTTTATTAACTGTATTGAAATATTTTATATAATATTTAATATAATATTTATTTAATTGAAATTATTTTATATAATATTTAAATATTAGTCTATTATACATCATTTAAATAATTATAAAATTATTCCAAAATTATATATTATTTTTAAGATACATTAGCACGTACGATTGACAACATGTTTATTTATTTTTATCATAGAAACATTTGTCAAAAGCTCATTAAAATTTCTAGAGTTTTTTAGTTTATCTATGTCAAATGATAAGCCAAAAAGATGTCGAAATGTATTTCCTCGTGTTTAGAATAAATAAAAAAATTTAAGCATTGGTTTATGAACACAAAGAAAGAAGTAATATCTATTTCATGGAAACAAACATATACCACTCAACGTTTATATAAAAGTCAGTAAAAGAAGGAGAATAGAAGCTTCTTCTCTTTTGCCGCGAAGTTCAATGGGCGCCACTATACAAAATTTTTTTTCACGAAAAATAAAAACAAGTGTTTACGTCAACATTGAGTCCAAACATAATTTTGAATCGATTATAATAAATAAAGTCTCATTTTAAGGATGAAGGTTAAGTGATTTAAAAAAAAAAAAAGCTTTTTCAAAAATTCGAAAAAACAGGACTTTATCTTTAAAATGAGATCTTGTTCGTCTGGACTCATTGTTGATATAAACCATTATAAAATCAAAGACGATGAACAGTTTTAATGAAGAATAAATGAAGTCATCGTAAAATGAATTGATAATTCGCGCAATTGAGATTAGTCGAATATTCAAATTGATTACAGCTCTTGAGTACCATCTGGAGGACATTAATCGAACTAAAATCTGAAATTCTCACTTTCTTTTACATCACATACTATCCTTATTGATATATTCGATTGTACATCTATAATATTGCATTATTCAAGGCGAACTCTGGTAAGTGAAGTTAGGTTTGTAATGGAATGCTCATAGTTCTCTAGTAGCTAATTTCAGCCTAAGCTTAGTCCCGTCTGTATATGTGTGTACCCATTTCGAATATATATTTTGCAATAGAAAGCGACCCTGGAAAAGGGTCTCAATTTGCCTTACTAAAACGTTTGTATCATGCTTGTGTGTAAATTATGTTTAATTTTTGTACATATATAAGAAACAATAAAGAGATCTAATTTAAGTGATATTCTTATCGCCTACTGTTAACTGGAAAAATTATTAGTTTGTGTGCTAAGCAGATCGTTTAAGAGTGTGGTTATTATATTCAAGAAAGACATATGACGGGCCTTAGTAGTTCCTTTGCGAGTAACTTCTATATTGGCAAGATTTAGCCCGATGAAGGTAATTTTGTTTGTTTTGCATGTATTTCGTGATCAATAAAAAAAATTCTTTAGAAATAGTTACACACATACACACATGCACACACATGCATACATGTATATATATTCTTTGGAAAGTTACATATATATATATATATACTTATATATCTATATATATATGTGTGTATATATATATATACAAATTGAAATGAAAATCAAATATTTTTTTTATTTTTCTTATATTTTGTTTTTATGATTTTGTTTAAAATTATTATCCTAATAATTGGATTTGATATGTTTATTTTTTCATCTAGGATTTATATCCTCACTATTACATATGAGTGAATTGTCAATATACTTTAATGGATTTTCCTCAATGACAAATCATTAGCCATTCTTTTACTACAGTACAAATCTCATGTAAATATTTTCTTTATATATAAAAATTTTATTTTTCAAAATAATAAAACGAAATATTTTTATTTTCATATGTGGCGTAATATGTTTGTTTAAATAGAAGATGTTATAATAAATATGATTATTTAAGAATGTGTGTGTATATGTGTTATTATTTTTGACTGTTAAAAATATTTAATAGATAATGTCAGATGATGATGCCACCTTGGATTCAATGGATACTGAGGAAGATATATTTAATCCCCATAGTGATTCTGTTAGAAGAGCTAAGTCATTGCGTACTTTACGTTCGCATTCACATAGTACTAGCTCACATATGACTAGGAATAATTTAAGTGTACGACGTAGCACTCGTAATAGAATGCAAACCTATGACAACCTCAATACTAGTTGGATTTTAGGTAAAGAGGTTTTAATAAATTTAATAGATAAAGTATATTACAGCAATATAAATCATAGGTGATTTTTATTCATAAATCATGTTATAGGAACGCAAACTTTAAAAGGATATCCTATGTTTCAACAACATGGATCTTCATCTGATAAAGAAATGGTAGATGAAGTACCTGACAGGAAGCGTGATTTACGTGATCGTATGCCTTTAAGATCACGTGAAAATCATCCTCCTAATAAAAATTCAAGCAGACATATTAGAGATAGATCTGATCATGATCATCAAAATAGTAGAGAACTTAGGGGACGATCTGATCGTGATCTTAGAGAAAAGTCGGAACAAGAAAAAGATATTAGAGAACATAAAGATAGACAAGGACGAGAAAAGCAAGATAGAGAACATAAGGATAAATTAGAAACAAGAAATAAGTCTGAAGTAAGAACATCAAATGAAGAAAAGGAAACAAGGTGAACATATTCTCTCATATCTCTACTATTATTAATTATTATAGATAATTTTATATCTTTGAAATCTGTTTGACAGAACAAGCAAATCTAATAGTCCATGTAGGCTTAGAGAAGGACCTGTGACTAGGCTGTGTGGAAATTCTTTAGATAAAACTGTAAAATCGAAAGTAGAACAAGACGAAGCAGAAGATAGCTCGCATGAGAGCGAGAAACAAGAAAATAATGATAATTCTGAGAATGAAGATGTAAGAAATTTATTTATATTGATTTCTTTATATAAATCTATATTTATATTAAATATATAATAAAATGTTATTTTATAATCGCAATAGAATTATTGTAATAATATTTATATAGGTATTTATATTCAACATTTAATATGTGTAGGGATATGAGGATATGTATACTCGTATTAAGCGTACTAGAAGAACTACCCAACGACAATTACCAAGGGGTAAGAAGCTTACAGGTCTGGTATCAACTTATTGTATTATAGTATTACATAAAATATAAATCCTTATTATTTTTCTATCTCATAGTTGTAGATAGTGATTTAAGTGAATCATCAGATTCTCCTGGCCCTAGAAAATACAGTTTACGTCAAAAAAAACCAACTGTAGATAGATTTCAAGCTAATGTTGAACCAGTTAGACGATCTATAAGAGCTCTCAGGAGTGTGCTTAGCAATTCTATGAGAAGACGAAAGCACAGAAGCAAAAGTACAAGTTCAAGTGATTCTAGTGATTCGGAACCGCAACGATATGATAAAAAAAAAGGGAAAAAAGCAAGGTTAGTTAGAGAAAAAGAAATATAATAGATATCAGCAATAGGATTAGAATTTCTTTACTATTTCATTACTTAATTCAATAGGCAATCAGCAATACCCCAAGGCGGTCCTCCAGATCGTAAAGCAGATATAAATCCAATTACGTTAGATACAAATATTAGGTTCAGTGATGTAGGTGGCTTAGAATCACATATCCACTGCCTTAAAGAAATGGTTGTTTTTCCTATGATGTATCCAGAAGTTTTCGAAAGATATCATATCACACCTCCAAAAGGTGTCCTCTTTCATGGCCCACCAGGTAAATTTTTATTTCATTTAAATATTATACAATGCACACTAGTGATACACTCATATAATTTTAATATAAACATATGAAATTATTATGAAACAGGAACTGGAAAAACATTAATAGCTAGAGCATTAGCAAATGAATGTAGTCAGGGTAGTAGAAAAATGGCCTTTTTTATGAGAAAAGGAGCAGATTGTTTATCAAAATGGGTTGGTGAATCAGAACGGCAATTGAGATTGTTGTTTGAGCAGGCTCAACAAATGAAACCGTCCATTATATTTTTCGATGAAATTGATGGTCTTGCACCTGTTAGAAGTACCAAGCAAGATCAAATTCATGCTAGCATCGTATCTACCCTTTTAGCACTTATGGATGGTCTTAGTGACAGAGGAGAGGTAAGATGAAGATATACACACGCACCCACGCACACGTGGACACACTCACGTTCTCGAATTATTTATTTATTTATTTATTTTTTTTTTTTTTTTTTTTTGTGAAAAAGGTTATAGTAATTGGTGCAACAAATAGAATAGATGCAATTGATCCTGCACTACGAAGACCTGGTCGTTTCGATCGTGAATTATTTTTTCCTCTACCTGCAATGAAAGAAAGATTAGAAATTTTGAAAATTCATGTTAATAAATGGGAAAATCCACCAACTGAACAGTTATTAGAAATATTAGCTGAAAAAGCAACTGGTTATTGCGGTTCAGATTTAAGAGCTTTATGCACCGAAGCGGTACTACAGGGATTAAGAAGAACATATCCACAAATTTATATGACCAGCAATAGATTGCTTTTGGATCCTCGACAAGTAGAAGTATGTTTATTAATGATTTATATAGAAAAATATACATGATGCAAAATAAGAAAAATATATTTATATGTTTATCCAATTAATAACAATATATTGTTCAACATATAATTCATGTTCTTTTATAGGTAAAAAAACAAGATTTTATGCAGGCTAGTTCTACTTTAATTCCATCATCACAAAGAGTAACTCCTTGTGCAGGCAGAAAATTACAACCTTTTATGGAGCCTCTATTAGGTCCTCCATTAGAAGAATTGATTGGTTTAGTAAAGGGAATATTTCCTCAAGGTGTCAATCCAGCTATGGCAAAGTAATAAACATTTTTACGGAGTACTCTATTTTTAAACATTAGTGTTAAACATATTTAATAGCAATTATTGTTACACGTGGAAAACTTATTTAATTTTTATTTAGTATTTATTAATATATATTTATTATTTTTTATTTAATATTTATTAATTTCACTAAAAGAATTAACGTATAAATTTCTTTTAGAGTGAAAGTTACTAAAGGAATACATCGTCCAAGGTTATTAGTTTCTGGTGGTAATTTATCTAAAGGTCAAGGACCTCATTTAGCACAGGCTTTATTACATCATATGGAACATTTACCAGTACAAACATTAGATGTTAGTACACTTTTTGCAGAGAGTGCACGATCTCCAGAAGAAACCTGTGTGCAGGTCAGTCATTATTTAAATTTATTCTTTGTTATTATATAAATATAAAAAAAAATTGTTTAATTTAACTATATATATATGTATATATATATTATTATTTTATTTTATTTTTTTTTTTTTTTTTTTTTTTTTATTATTTATGATAGGTGTTTAATGAAGCTACCAGAAATGTACCGTCCATTATTTATATACGTTCGATTGATCAATGGTGGCCACTGGTTCCAGAGACCGTAAAAGCTGTTTTTTTGTGTCGTATTGCAGCGCTTGATACTTCATTGCCTATATTGATTCTTGCAACTAGTGACGAAACATATCAAGATCTTCCTATGCAATTAAAAAATCTTTTCAGTGAACTTCGTGGCGAAGTATATACTATGAAAATTCCAAATTCGGAACAAAGATCGAAATTTTTCAAGCCTATATTTACGGTTCAAAGTTTAAGACAACCACAAATTAAGGATAACAAAGTTCAAGTATTAGAGGAACTTCCTTTGGCTCCAGATCCAATGCCAAAGAAGTTATCCGACGAAGAGAAAAAGATGTTGTATGAAAAAGAAGAAGTATCTTTAAGAGAACTTAGGATTTTCTTGAGGGAAATATGTGCCAAACTTGCTAGGAATCGACAGTATGTGTTCTACAGTTTTTAATTAATAATTATATTATTTGTATTTTGTGTATCTGTGTGTCTCTGTCTCTCTGTGTGTGTGCGTGCGCGCGTGTGTGTTTATGAACAATATAAAAAAGCAAATAATATCAAGTGTAATTGCAATTAGCGCATTTTTTTTCCCACAGATTTTTCATGTTCACAAAACCAGTAGATACCGAAGAAGTACCCGATTATAATATGATAATAAAGCAACCTATGGATTTGGAAACTATGATGACTAAAATTGATATGCATTGTTACCTATGCGCTCGAGATTTTCTGGATGATATTGATCTTATTTGTAGAAATGCATTGGAATATAATCCAGATAGGTTGGTATATATATATATATATATATATATATATATATATATATATATATATATATATATACATATATATATATAATAAAAAAATACAATATATATTTAACAAATATATTCTTGTAACTTAAAAGCATACAGTGAATTTATAACGTCTTTTAATTGTATTCATGTTATATATCTAGTGATAAGATAAAATAAAAAATAGATAAGGTGTTTCTTTGTACTTATTTAAAGAAATAATATGATTTGTATATGTCATTGGACATATCATCATAAATTCGTATTGACATTCATGTTGTATGTTTTCATGTCAGCTTGCGTGATAGGCCCTCCCTTGGGATATTGAAGAGGTAGTTCTTGATTATCCATTGCTGTTGTTGCTCTGTAGTTAAAGTGGTTTTCAATTTATTATAATACGCCTTATATGTTTTCTAATTTTAATATATGCCTATTTTTTATTTATTTGCCATTCTACAGAGCACTATTGAAAACCACTCACATTAGATTTTTTGCTTTTCATTAATTGTATTATATTTCTTGCATTATTGATTGTATACTAATTATATTACTTGTTCCTTTTTTATACAGGGATCCAGCGGATAAATTGATTAGACACCGTGCCTGTTCTCTTCGTGATAATGCATATGCATTGATTAAGGCTGAATTGGATTCTGATTTTGAAGATAAGTGTCGTGAAATATCTAAAAATCGTAAAATTATTGAAACCAATCATAATGACGAAATGCAAAATAAAATTACAAAAACAGAGATTACATTGTCGAATGAGAAAAATGATAAAAAAGATCCTGAATTAGTAGTAAATAATACTCTGTCTGTAAATGGGAAAAGATTTAGTCAATCCAGAAAACGCAAGATTCCTGCTTGGGCTAGAGGATACGTAAAGAAGGTGCAAAAGAAAAAGAAAATTAGCTTCGACGGTAATATTTCTGAAATAAACAGTAAGGTATGTCTAACTAATGAACCCTCAGTTGGTATAGATTTAGAGAAATTTCAAGAATTTGAAACAGAAGCAAATAGTGTTTTAAATGGTCATGTACCACTATATGATAACACTGATTCTGAGAATGATTCGCAAAATGAAAACTCCAAGGATATTCAAATAAATCAAAATGACAATATGATAGAGCAGCGAATTGATGATTTTGAAAATGTGGAAATATGTTTCATAGAAGATGATAAGAATATTGGAAATGATGTTTCAAGTTCATCGTCCAGACGAGAAAGTTTAGATGAATTATCATTTGCAATTGAGAGTGATTCTAGTCCATCAAAAGTTGATGAAAACGATAAAGTTATTATTGATAAAAATGAACTTGAAACTGCTTGGTTGCACACTGTGGATGTTACAAAGGATTTCTCTGTGGAGGTATTGTGTGACATTTATGTGCAATTAAGTAGGTGTGTAGGAAGATACGCGCATCATTATGATAGAAAATCACTGCCAAAGGTAAATATATATTTTAATATTTCTTTATGTGTGTGTATGTATATATATATATACAGGGTCTTCAACGTAACGATTTTTGAAACACTTCCAATAGTGCGACAAAAAGATGCTTTAAACGTTATGCTGAAGACCCTGTATATATTACAGCATAAAAAGTAGGTCATTTTATTTCATTAAATTTTTATTCATAATAAATGTTCCGCATGTGACAGTAATATTTTATTATTTATATAAATGTGTTGATATAATAATTATTATTATTAAATTTAAAAATATTTTACACATATATATATATATATATATATATATATATATATATATATGTGTGTGTGTGTAAATATATAAATATATATTATTCTGTGAATAGGACTTACTCAAGGAACTGGAAAGATTTGAAGAGTACAAGACAAGTTTGTATGAGAAAGCACAACATAATTAGTCAACTAAATATGCAGTAGAAGATATGTTGTGAATTGATGTAATTTCACCATAAAAAAAAGACTTATTATGTACTGGCACTAAAAGTACAGTCAAATGTCAAACGAAAATTCAGTGCCGTACATTTTTCAGTTCTTATAACTGCCAAATATAAAATATTTATAAATGATTGTCACTATCGTAATAGTTGAATTAATATGTAATAAGATTCAAAAGAAATGTTTCTTTGAAAAGACAAACAAGCTTTATTGTTTGCAAATTGCATTGGCTTTTTGTAAACAGAAGAAACATAAAAAAAAAAAAAAAAAAAAAAAAAAGAAAAAAGCAATAGAACATTGAAGTAAGAACATTTTCCCTAACTTTATAAAGAATAATTCTTTTTATAGCTGACAGTTATTTATATTATTTATTATTATTAGTGAAAAATTTACAATCTTTTAGAAGGAGTTTTTATTTTTAATTATTTGATATTATATATGTTTACGCGCATTTCTTTTTCTTTTTCTTTTTTTTTATTTTTATTTTAATAATCATTGATGATAAAACGAATTTGGATAAAGTGATACGAAGCGAATATTTTTTTTAGTAATGTGATCAGTTTTTTATACGACATAACAATAATAAGAAAGAAAATAGAAATTTTACTAAAATCATGCAAATCACATGGTTATACAAAGATGATGGTAAATTAGTACATTATGTACTTAAACGAATTTCGCTAATATATGGAATTGTAATTAAACTATTCTATATAAAGTAGCACTAACATATTGTTAAATTGTCATATAACATATATTACCAAATTATAGAACCATTTAAATTTATATTATTGTATATGCCATTACAGATTACGTTACATGCAATAGAGAATATATAGCTCCGACGAATATTCCTGATACAATATTAATTTTACAAAGTGGATATAATTGGAAAAACTAATTGAGAACAAATCATATAGGTAATATTAACATCTTAAAAAAGTTTTCATTTACCCACGTCAAAGTAATAAAAAAATATTCTCTTGACTTTTTAATCTGCACATCAATATTTTAATGTTTCATATATTTTTTTATATTTAAAATACATACAAACGAATTAGATGCAGAAAGGAAATATTTTCCACTTTGTAAAAATAAAAATCCAAATGTATAAGAAAATAGTATAAATACATTCCAGGTAAACAATAATCATATATTGAGGTATTACAGAGGTATTTAAATTTTATATATGTATAATTTATTTATAAGTAAGTGAATTTAACTTCTATTGTATTTATAGATAAAATAGTACATTTTTATTTTTATTAGGTTCACACAGCAAAATTTTAGATAAAACATAAATCTTATTGCACAAGATCACAAGAAATTCAATGAAGCAACATATACATCACATCTCGTTGCTAAAGGTTCAATTTAATTAAGCTTTCCATTAAGATTCTTAAACACAGATATTATTATTTGATTTGTATAATCTATAATGCATCTCATGTGATAATCTGATGTAGCATAAATCATTTAAAGGTTTGATAATTTATGCAAGATATAATTGATATATGCTTAATGGACATGATGTATAATGAAAAAGAAAAAGAAAAAAAAAACTGATTATTAGCGATTTATTTTAACCAAAGTTATCAAATATATAGATTATTAGCTTGTTAACAGTATAAGAATTGATAAAATTAAAAATCTTCAAATAATTTTAGAATACTTTGACGTGTGAAAAGAAATACGAAAATGTATAAATATTATAATGACATATATAGTTTTCAATATAAGTTTATATGCCGGTTGTGATCTACATCGTTACTGTGAGATGATAGTTACCAGATAAAATGCGTTAATGTGTCAGTCTTATTATATTATAGCACAGAGAGAGAGAGAGAGAGAATGAGAATGAGAGAGAGAGAGAGAGAGAGAGAGAGAGAGAGAGAGAGAGTTATTCAAATTTGAATATTATACTACCATTTCTTAAACAAGGCTTTACTGTGCTGCGCTGTGCATTTCTAAAGAATTGAAGATGAAATTGAAATGATTTGTAGAAAGAAAATTGAATTTTTAATATAAAATTCACTTTTAAAAGGCGAAGGAGAAATCCATTAAATTTGATTCCGTATGAAAATGTGAATTTATGTTACCATAAGAACTCTTTAAGATTCCTCTACAGAATCTTATGTCGTGATCAATTGAAATTAATACGTACTTTACTTAATGTTTATTAGCAAATAGGCCTTAAAAGACTGAATTTGAGAAACAACCTTTCATTTTCTAGCGTTTCTTTTTTTACAATTGAATTATAGATAAAACGTAATGATTTTATTTGATGGTGGTAAATTAATGTAAATAATAATAAATATCGAAATGAATAATTTTTATATAAACACACACACACACACACATACACACATACAGATTAAAAAATAAATAAAATACACGTTTATTGACTTTTTTCAAAGTACATCGAACTTCTTTTTTTTATATCATTTTTTTATTGATTATTAATTATTATATATACATATATACACATACACATATATAGATTATTTTTTAATGTATTCGATCTTGGAAAAATATTTTGTTAATTCTGTTACTTCGTAATTCCGTTCTTTTTTTTTTTTTTTTTTCTTTTTTTTTTGTACCGAACGTTTCCATTACTTAATATAAAATTTTTAATAAAAAATAGAGAGAATTAATTTAATTAAATTTTTCAACATATACTCGTATATGACAATCTTCAATTCACGGTATAAGTCTATATAGATACATGTAATCAGAATGAAGAAAATATTTCTTTTTAAATCGTACATTCTTACCTTTTTTTTTTTTTCTTTTCTTTTTTGTTTCTTTTTTACTTCAAATATATTATTTTTATTATAAACAATATAGATTTGAATTTCTTGTGCTGCTCGTGCAATATAATTTCTTTATAGAAATTATGTACACATATTTTACAATCATTACATAATATCCGAAAGTAAACGATGACAATTGATCTCAGCCAATAATTAACGTGTATAAGAAAATTCGATATATAATTAATAGTAATTAACAGTCATGTATTAATTATAAGTAAAAATTATATTCGTACATACATACATACGTACATACATGCATATATATATATATATATATATATAGGTATATTATAATTTGTTTAAATACTGAAATGCAAACGGATATGCGAAAGCGGGCTTTTGTCACCGCTTGTATTTTAGATTTAGTCTCTATGATATTATCGGTAAAACGTATCCATAAAAAAAGAAAACAAAAAAAAAATGACGTAACAAAAAGATAATATCAATTTCTGTCCTAAACATTTTTTTTTCTTTTTTTTTTTTTTTTTTTTATTATAATACTATCGAGCTCTGTGCTTTATAAAGGAAATACATATGTATAAAGAGAGGGGTTATTTTATGCTAAAAAAAAAAATGTATTGAAACATTCATATATGTACATAAAAAAAAATGTACAATTCAAATATTAAGTATATAACGTATGTATCTTGTAATATCACATATGCCTAACAATATATTTTGATGCTTAAAAAGTTACATCCGTTTTTGGATAATAAGTATTTGGGACATTGATATAAAAAAATAGTATACATAAGTAGATAACAGTTTTGTTCTATTATTTATAATTTTCGAGATAAGGCATAATAATCACCAAAATGCTAATTTTCTTCCATTAAAATGGAGTCCATTAAAATTTGCAAAATCTTTGATCGTATGAACTAATATATTTCTAGATTATTTGAAAACCGTTTGTACATGTTGATTTAAACTTACACGATATATTAACAATGTTTTCCATTTATGTTCTGAAAAATTATAATTAAAAAAGTATTATTAAATTATAATTTTTACATTTGAAATTAATGATATCTTTGAAATCAGCCAAATATAATATCCAAGAATAAGTTTAACTTTCGGAGCATCAGATTAAAACTTCTTTTTTTTTTTTTTTGTTGGGTTATTTAATTGTTTCTTTTTTATTTCTTTTATCTTAAGAATACGTCTTACTTAAAAAGTAAAAGATCTCAATATATGAATTCGATAAAATAGAGTTTTTCAATATGATATTTCATTATCATAACGTGATTTCGTTAATTCATTTATTTGTTTCACATTCACATTTTAATTATCAAATCGTTTGAATCATCTCCGTTTGAAAGATCTCTTTGTGTATGTCTGTGTGTGTGTATATACATATACATATATATGTGTATATATATATATATATATATATATATATACACCTATATTATATAATCACAGTCAAATTTTCAAATAAACGAAAGTCTTGTCGAAATTGACAGTATTTCATAACGTAGAATAATCTATAAAAAAAAACGTGATAAAGACGAAATTAATAGATAAAATAAATAGTTAGCCTCATTTTTAAGTAAATACATACATATATATATATACATATATATATATATATATATATATATATATATATATATATATATATATATATATATCTGAACTAAGTAAATCGGTGAAGGAACGTTGTACTTTCTCTTGCTCAGGTTAATATATATCTCTCTCTAGATTTTAGTCTATATATATATATATATATATATATATATATATATATATATATAAAAAGAAAAAACTAGTTATATATAAGATCCGAGAGAAAAGAGCTCTAGTATAACGAGAGAAATAATGTATTAATCTACTTCGGAAAAAGATATATATGTCATACGATTGTTATTAAAATAGCGCTTGCTTTTTTCAAAATGGTCTATGCAAGTACAAGAGTCTATGCATTTATAATGGATCACAAAAAATATATTGAAATATTTTAAAATAAATAATAACTTTTCCTAGACTGGCAAAGTGTTTAGAATGTTCCGATAGAAATTAAAAAAAAAAAATTAGTATACCATGAAACTATGAAGAATTAAATAAAAAAATTTTTTTTTGTTATATCAGCGAAGGGCAAAACAATTGTTTTTTTTTTTTTAATTTTAATGATCCACTTCGTTAAGTCTGAAAAGGATTATATATTCTTTATAGCAAAAATTACTCGATTATTTTTGTGACCCATTGTATATAAATATTTATTTGTGAAAACTCTTCCAAGCTGTAATTGACAGTAATAAATCAATCACTATTACGAAGTGAACATGCTTCGTAAAAATTTGTCAGTCAACGATATATGTTTTTATATAAACAATAGAATAATAATAATAATAATAATAATAATAATAATAATAATAATAATAATAATAATAATAATAATACTAATATCGTTTAAGATAATTTCGAGAATATATTGCAAAAGATTTTATATACATACATACCTACATACAGTTTTATCATCGGCCTCACTCATTCGATTGACTTTAAATCGAATCTTTCGCTACTGTATAAAATACTTACAGTAGAGTCTCCCGTATCGAAAAATCTATTATCCGAATTTTCATAATATTCGAACGTTATACTATTTGAACAAAATGTCTACAAAAGATGCCTATTTCTGTGTTATATTATGTGCTACAAATTTATATTTTTCTCCGCTCAATCGAACGAATTTTGATCATAACAATGTCTAGATTGTATCGTAACAGAGTAAACAACTTAAACAAAAATTTTTTTTTTTTAATTAAACAATTATTATTTCATAAAATATAACGAGTTCCGGCTCATTACCTCAGAGTTATTACAGTGATTTTCTAAACGAAACTTTTCTACAAGGATTTATTGGCCATGATGAATATATTACTTGGTCAGACAAATCTTCAGATTTTATATTTTTTGAATTTCTGCAATATAAAAGACAAAGTCTATGTGTCTATGTATATCGCAAAATTTGGAATACATCTAAAAGAAAGAATACAAAATACTCTTGCTTTAATAAATGATAAGTTTATTTTGCGAAAAGTCTTGCAAGGACTTAAATTCCGACGGAATGATGTATGAAATCCGCATAGAACATTTTTGCAGATATTCATAAAAACTTAAATTGTGATTCAAACTGTTTACTCTATTTACGATACATCCCCGTGATACTAAGTTAACAGTGTACGTTATGACAATGGCAACTAATTAAATGCAAACGAATGATGTTTAACATAGGAAAAATGTTTGTTACAATTAGTCATATACTTTTGTCTCTATATTGATTCAGATAATGGAGACTCTACTGTATTACATTTAAAATTGAATTATTTACAGAGAAAGTGTACGAGCATATAGATCGTCAATATGTGTTCAACGCATATTAATACATATGCCGTAAATAATTTACAATAATGTGTTGTACATATACATACGTATATCTTTTTATATGTATATCTGATTTAAATTTCTAATACTTTTCTGACATAGACAGACAATGAACCAATGTATATTGCTCCGATGGCGAACGAAATTCTCGTTCACAATTTACCAAAGAAAATTACATGAGAATTCATTCGACAAAAGAAATTCTTTTACATTTATATAAGTATAAAATGTATACATACAGGGTGTCGCCCCCCCCCCCCTAATATTATATACAAATGAAAATAAGAAAAACAAAGAAACAAATGTTAGACGAAGGACAGTTAAAAATATATCTCATTTTATATTTAATTATGTTATCCGCATCAACTGTTAATTGTATAACAAACATCATTCGATTATATGGATAAGATAAATATAATCGAACTTTCTATATTTTTTTACAATATAAAGATCGAATATACTTTATGTTACATTTAGATGACTGATTTTTAACCCACTATAACGTCGTGTATGTAATTTACAAAATTATAAAAAATAAGTATACACATATATAGAATTTTTTAAAATTTATTTCATTTATTATAAAATTATTTATTATAAAATTATTTGTCAGTTTTCATATACGGAATTTTTAATGGTTTTTTTGTTTTTTTTTTTTCCCCTTTTTTTTCAAGTCTAAGTTATACTTAATATAGTATAATAATGGTTAAAATATTTCTTTATTTCGAATGCGAAAAAATATCCGATTATAGAGGGTTAACTTCATAACCGAACACGTTTATAAAGTCGCACATTTTTACATATATATATATATATATGTATTATTTTTTTTGTTTCTTATTTCCATTTGTAGAATAATATAAAAGAAAAAACTCGAGACACCCCGGTTGTGTATAATAATGTATAACGATAATATTACGAGAAAAAAAGGATCGTAATTATAGACGAGTACTAAAAAAGAGAGACAAAAATATTAATGAAAATCTATTCGAATTCCCAACAGGACTTTTTTTTCCGTTTACACAGATCCGCTTGACATTCCATCCTAAATAAAAAAAAATATCGAATGCGATTGACATACATATATATTATTATTTTATTATGGTGCTACGCTCTCGATAAAATGCTATCATCTCTGTATTGCCATAAATTTTGCAAAAAGAAGAGGAAAGAAATGAAAGGAAAAAAAAAAAAACAAAGGGGTAACAAACGCGGACGAGAGAAAAGGAGAGGTAAATATGATAAAAGATAAAAAAAAAAAAAAATACAAAAAATATAAAAGTTAACAAATAAAAAAGAAATGACAACAAACAAACACAAAAAAAAAGGAACGAATCGATCGATCGCGTATCATAAGGAGTGAGAGAGAAATATTTGCGGTGAACACTGCCTTTAAAATTGATTGATTCGTTTATGGTTTGACTGATACGAATAAAATGATTTATTAAACACGGTAAAAATAAAATTCGAAAGATCAACTTCTCCTCCTCCTTCTCCTCCTCCTCCTCCCCATGGATATAAGAGAAAAAGGATAATGCTAGCTAGATAAGTAAATATATACATACATATTTATGTGTATATAAATTGAATATGTTTGCGGAATGTGTCGTGTCGTTAAATTAATAAGACGTACGTACATACATTGCGTCTCGTCGATACCATATTGTATTCGTCCTTTTTGACGAGCTGATCAAAAAAAAGGAAGTTGTATAAGGGAATTTACACAGGGAGAGTGTCGATGCAAGAGCAGCATCCACTGCCTTATTTATTTTACCATATAAGTAATAATACATCTTATTGTCATACACGTTGTAGTAAGCGAAACGACAACAACAAGAAAACAAAACAAAACAAAACAAAAGATTAAAAAGAAAAACATTAAATAAATAAAACAGAGTTTCGTAACATATTGCATTGGCTTTTTTCTCTCTCTCGCTCTCTCTTTTTTCTTTTCTTTTCTTTTTTTTCTTTTCCTTTTCTTTTATTTTTTTCTCGCAATTTAGAACCCTTTCTATATGTTCGTATGTCTTTAATCAACCTAGCCTCCTTTGTGTCAGAATGTCAATGATTAAAATTGTATCGTAAATACGTACCTAACTAATTAACGATGTTGTAAATTTTAGTAAAATAGTGCTCGTTCGAATACGTACGTATATATATATATATATACATATATATATATATATATATATTAATCACGATGCATGTATACTTCAAAGTGCTCGTTGTTCCTGATACGATATTTTGTTTACGTTATTGAAATTTGTAATAATAATAATAATAACAATAATAATAATAATAATAATAATAATAATAATAATAATAATAATAATAATAATAATAATAATAATAATAATATATGTGATATTTGTCCTAGTACGAGAAAAAAAAGAGAGAGAGAAGAAGAAGAAGAAGAAGAAGAAGAAGAAGAGGTTCTTTTTCGTACACGAACTCATCAATTTTTACGAATATGTCGGCTACAAAGGATTTTTCAAATATCGGTGGCTTGGACAAACATATTAGAATAGTGAAAGAGATGGTTCTCTTTCCACTTATGTACGGTGATGTTTATGCCAAGTTCAATTTGAAACCACCACGTGGTCTTTTGTTCTATGGTCCACCAGGTGAAGTTAATTGATAAAAAATATTTTAACGAATAAGATATACATACATGTATATCGGCGGTGCGGATAAGAAATTAATATCAATTTATTCAATCAATATTTTCAATCAATATTTTCATTGATTTTTATTCGTTTAATAGGAACGGGCAAGACTTTAGTAGCAAGTGCATTGGCATCGGAATGTAGTACCTCTGAACGCAAGGTCTCTTTCATATCACGAAAGGGATCAGATTGTTTGAGCAAATGGGTTGGTGAAAGTGAGAAAAAGCTTGAAAAAATTTTTAATATGGTTAGAATAATACGCAATATTATTAGTACGATTAAATTAATAGATCGATAATTAAAATCAATCGATCCGTTAATATAATCGTTACAGGCTCAACAAACAAAACCTTGTATTATCTTTTTCGACGAAGTTGATGGCTTAGCACCGATAAGAACAAGTCGTCAGGATTTCGTACATGCGAGTGTTGTTTCTACGCTATTGGCTCTGATGGATGGACTCGAGAACAATTCGGAGATTATAGTGATTGGTGCTACTAATAGAATCGACGCCATTGATCCAGCACTAAGAAGACCAGGAAGATTCGATCGAGAACTTTATTTTCCTTTACCTTCTTACTCTGCTAGGAAAGACATACTTTCGGTAACTTGACGCTTAACAAAGAGATTTTATTTTTGATTATATATATATATATATATATATATATATATATATATACATTTTATGTACGCACATATTGTAAATAATATATCCTAAGTGAGATCTTTTGATTAAATATTACGTCATCTTAGGTTCACATTAAAAGTTGGAAACATAAACCTCCTCAAAAGTTTCTTGCTTATTTGGCTTCGAAAACGGTAGGATATTGTGGTAGCGATTTGCAAGCACTCTGCGCCGAAGCGGTTATGTGTTGCGTTCGAAGGCATTATCCGGAGATTTACACGTCGAAATCAAGACGCTATATAAATGAGCGTCACCTCAAGGTAAATTCTTCGGGGAGGGTAAATTTATTTGTTCGAAAATTACGAGTGTTTCGAAGTTTCAAAAAAAAACACAAAACAAACAAACGAACGAAGGTCGAGAAACAAGACTTTCTGAAGGCCCAGGAGAACATCGTTCCAGCGTCTCACAGAGTGGTCATAGCACCAGTGAAATCTTTATCGATCAGAATCCAACCACTTTTACGAGATCATCTTTCCACCATTCAATCTCAGTTACAAATCCTTTGTCCAACAGGAATGTTGACATCGGATGATATGTAAGCTGTATATTCTTGTCGCATTATTTTTTCTTTCTTTGTTCTTTTTTTCTTTCTCCTTTCTTCTTCTCATTCCGCATCCGCAGTGTCGGCAAAGCGAATTCAAGATCAACCGCCTGTCCTAGAATATTATTATGCGGTGAGGATGATTCACATACTCGCCATTTAGGTCCAGCTTTGCTTCATGAATTAGATCATTTACCTTGTCACGTATTGGACGTAACAACGCTCTTCGAAGAAACTGGTAGGGCTGCCGAAGAGACGATCATTCAGGTAATACTTGAAAGATCTTATTTAGGGACTGTTTATCTCTTTATTTAGGATTGTTCATCTCTTTCTTCATAACATATTATAACGTATAATATTTACATAGATACGTATATGTACTTGTTTTATCCTTAATAGAAAGTGAAAGCAGCACGTCGTACTTTACCATCGTTGCTATACATACCTGATATTTTATCATGGTGGAACCTAGTCGATGAAACAGCACGTGTAGTTTTTGCTTCCCTGATGAGAGATCTCGATAATACAGTCTATATGTTGATTCTTGCAACCGCTAATTCCTCTTACGAGAATTTACCTTCAGAGGTATATATACATATATATATATATATATATATATATATATATATATATATATATATACACGATATCATATGTTAACGAAGATCAGTTGTCACTTAACATTTAATTTAATTTTTCATTATTTCGTGGATTAATGTAGGTTAAAAATTCGTTCGATCAAAATCAGAATGAGGTGTTCAAAGTATCATTACCTGGCTTGCAAGAACGTCAATCTTTCTTTCTACAGCTCTTTTCAAATTCAACATCGGATGCTGTTTCTAGCAGATCCTCGCAAGGTAGATATCATTGTCCAAATTATATTCTTGTTATTCAATCTTTTAACTCTCTCTTTCTCTCTCTCTCTCTCCCTCTCTATTTTTTGGATTTTTTGTTATTTATGATTTTTTATTTTGTTATTTTTATGAAAAAATTCTTGTAATATAATAGATTTTATACAAATTATGGATCCGAAGAAAACGAAGATCGAACATGGGAAAAAATTAAAAATGGACTCACTAAAAGATTTCAATGGACAACGTGGACGCCGTAAGAGATTCGATTAATATTTTTTTTTAACATTTGTTTTTTTTTTAAGTGTGGCAATGAATTAACAAAAAAAATAAAAAAAATTATGTCGTACGACAGAACACACAGTGGATGGATCTACGGCAAAAAAGTCAAAACCTCGGAACAAACTTGCTGCTGTTCGATCCACTCAATCGGCAACCAGATCAAGTAAAGAATTAACTTCATTTACAGGCAACTTTACAGACAAAAAAATTCTTTTTATATATGTATATTAATTTTCCTTATGTTTTGATATCCTGCAATTAAATTTTTTAATTTTCATATATTGGGTTGGTTTAATAATAGTAAGTAATGTCGGTGAAAAGAACATTTCTAGTATTTTATAATACATAAAATAAATAAATAAATAAATATATATATATACATAATATATATAAGAAATAATTAAATAAATATATATATATATATAACTATACATAAAAATTACTTACTGACCAACCCAATACTATTATACTATTACATATGAACAATATATTATATTATATTGTTTATTTAGATATAAAGTATAGAAAATTACGATATCGCTCATTAGCCAATCAAATCTGATAGATTCATAAATGATTTCTTTAATTTATTATTTTTTTTTTTCTAAGTTAATATTAAGAGAGAATGTAGTGCATCAGGAGAAGGGCCAGCACCGAAACGCTGTAGAATGTCACGTACGCCTTCCAATATCTCAAGTGTTGAGGGTTTAATGGATCCCCAACTACAAGGATTATTCCAGAGGATCATCGAATCAACGGAGAACTGGACAAGTAATCAGTTGGAAAATTTATACGGCTCGTTGGAACATATTTTGGAAAGAAAAAATGAGAATGATAATATGTCGAACATTATTCAAAATTGTCTCCTAGTTTTAGAAGAATCGAAGAAAAGAAAAATATTTTTTGATTATGAAGATGATTAATGATAAAATAGAAAATAATTACGATAAGTCTCTTGAGATTGTCCAAATGTATTTTATTTTTTTTTTTTTCCAATAACAAATTTACTCGTCATCGTCATCGCTTGTAATTGCTTGAATATTTGTTCGTCGATATATAAATCGTGACGGTTGTAATGTATAAAATAAAATATTTTAATATTATATTTCATTGTTGTGACGAAAACTATTTCTCTTTTTTTTTGTGAAGTATCAAAGTATATCAATTGTAATACAATTTAAGCGAATCAATTATTAATAATAATAACGAAGACTGTATTTATCATAAGCCTGATTGGGCGAAAGGGACAATATAAAATGCAATCTAATATATTTGCAAAAATAAATGCTAGAAAGAAGCGAATGAATTTGATTAATTAAAATGGACTTCTTCCTTGGAGATCTCATAATGATATTACGCCTAGGGCCTTCGAAAGTATAAATACGGCCTTAATAATAACTTTTGTTATGTAAATAAATATTAATATAAAAAACAAAAAAAATATCGGAGGATCAATATAACTTTTTAACTACGTTCGATGACGAATCAACATATATATGTTATATCACGTAAATGTGTTTCTCTTCTAATCGTGTTCCTGTCATAAAAGAATTCATAAACCTTCTCCCTTCCCCAATTTTGTTTTCCTTATTTCTGATTGGACGATTAATATCGATCCAAAGTCTATAAAATCGACGCAAACACGAAAAGTCGTCAGTCCATCAACAATATTCTCACCGTACATCGTGTAAGTGCGTTAAGTGTATTTTTTGCCGACTATAGCACATTAAACAAAATTTATTTATTATTATCGATTAATTTAATTCTAAATTATATTAACCAATATCTAAGCTATCCTATAATCGCCAAGGTTTTTATTAAAATCTTTAAAAATTGAATACAAATTTTTCATTCGAATATAATAAAAAAATATTCCAGATCTTTTCCCTTATCTGTCTATTGTTATTTGGGCTACATATAATATTGGTGTTTTTAATATTATTTACTGAAAATTTACTAAAACATTTATACACACACACACACACACACACACACACACACACAACATTAATATAATATAATATTATACGTAGAATATTATATGTAATTATATATATATATATATATATATATATATATATATATGTATGTATATATAATATATTTATATAAATAGTATTTTAGTAAAAATGTAAAAAAAATTTAGTAGAAAATTGGAATACCAAAATAATGACAGATAAATAGGGGTAGATAACACGATACGATATACGAAATTTACGAAACATATTTAAGTAAGATATATAGAAATATAAAAACATAATCAAGATAAATATTATGACGTAAATGATTCGTATTATGTGTTATACGCATATATATATATATATATATATATATATATATATATATATGCGTCACAAATTTGACGCATCGTAATCTAATTGTTCCAATTATTTTTCAAAGAATAATTACCTAGGATATTGTAGGTAGGTAACAAGTAGGGAACACTTGTAATTTCTCACTTATTGACATTACGTATTATTTTACAATTTTGTTAACATCATCGTCCGAATAAATTATAAATAAAGTGATAAAAAAGATATCGAAATAAACGTCGACATATAATAAACATGTCCATTTGATGAGTGAATAAGAAAGAATATAAAAAAAAAAAGATTGGAAAAAATATACTTGTTTTGTATGCAAGTTATATTTGTTAATTTTAACTATTATTTATCGTTAATGAGTTTTTGATTTTATAAAATGTATTTAAATAATTTTGAAAATAAACATGTTCGTAGACATGTTTCTCATCGTAGACATGTACGTATGTACCATTATATATACGACTTTATATAGTCTATATATACAATAGGAGAGTTATATAGTATTCGTATAATATATGTATATGGAAATACTTAATGTACTATACGAATACTTAAGTAGCTCACTGTGTATGTGACGTATTATGCATAATATACGTATACATACACACACGCGCGCGCGCGCACATACACACACATACATACAC
Source organism: Vespa crabro (assembly GCF_910589235.1). Classification (NCBI taxonomy): domain Eukaryota; kingdom Metazoa; phylum Arthropoda; class Insecta; order Hymenoptera; family Vespidae; genus Vespa; species Vespa crabro. The sequence continues at coordinate 11,534,155 of NC_060957.1, forward strand.
AATTATATTATACACAATGTATAGATTTATTTCAGCATATTGCAGCGATTGAATTGTATAAAATATAAAATCTTCTAAGATTCTTTGTTTTCCGCGTTTCTTCCATATATCGTTTTTCTTATGAATTCTCTCTTACTTAATATTTATACAACATATTTTTTTAATAATATTCGAAGCACAGCTTCGAATTATTGTCAATTAAGAGAGAAACTCGCAATCATGATTGAAAAGATATTACTATATTTTTAGTAAGATTAATAAAAAAAAAAAAACGCGCATATATATATATATATATATATACACTTGCATTAGAATTGAAACACTACATCAGTCTATAATACAAAAATAATAATAGGCTTTAAGCGATTTTCAAAGAAGAAAAGTTAGAAGTTCTCTTTCAACTTTTCATAGCGTAACTATTTGTTATCTCCGTTGCATCCTTATATGTTTTTATACTATATACTATTGGCGTAATTACGAAGTTCGAATAATTCCGATGTTATCCAGTACGACGGAGGAAAACATCAAGGAATTAGTATTGATGATATATCATACTATCGATATACATAAATGGTATCCCTTTTCCCTCATATTGATAAATTCTTCTTCGGAATCGGGTAACAACATTCGTTCTCTATTTAAAGGACTATCCAATTTGCGTATGATATTATCGTTGTTATTGTTCGTCCGTCTTCTTTTGGTAATACGAAGTATTTCTTGTATTTCATCGTCATCAACCTTATTCTCATCTTCCTTAAGCGATTCCAAATGCATTTCAGTAGGTACCATTGACTGGCCAACATTTACAATATTTTTTACCGATTGCGTTTTAGCAACTGTATTTTCTTTATCGAATGTATTACATTCGTCAATAGATGAGGTATTAGTTATGTACGAATTTTCATTATTTTTTATCTTAATATCCTTAGGTAAAGAGCATAACAAAGGTAATCTAAAGAATACGGTTTCTTCGTTACAATATGCCGTATTTTTATTTTCCACATCTATAACATGCTTTGAATGATTACCTTCATTGTTATATCGAAACCCTTCATTTAATAGGGAGTCGTCTAACATATGTATACGATTCAAGGGTTGAACGCCCATAACATAGTTCTCGTAATGATTCTTTGTCGAGCCGAAATAATCAATACCTAGTAGACTACTTTCAGAATTATTTTTAACCATAATAGAATTTTCATTCTTTCGATTTTCAGGATTGATTATTTTTGGCGGGAAAAATGATGATGATGAATTGGATGTAGAACTAGAAGAGGAATTTAATATTTTCAAATGTTTACGATTTATAGTAATATCCGAAATGATCTCCTCGCCTATTTTTATTTTAAGACGAAAGAGATTATTATTGTTATTCGGTGTTTTCCTTCTTCGAATGTTTAAACGTTGTTTCTTCGTAACGGCATTGGTTCCCGTATAGTTATTGCTTATAACGGGATCATTACCGTGTCGCATAACCGTGTGGAATATAACGTCACTTTTACATTTGAAAGGTAAGTCACAAATTTTACATCTTTCGGCAACAATAACGACACTGCATTTTCGTATTCTTAAAGTATCCAAAGAGTTTTCTTTTCCATCTTCTTCTTCTTCTTCTTCTTCTTCTTCTTCTTCTTCTTCTTCTTCTTCTTCTGCTTCTTCTTCTTCTTCTTCCTCTTCCTTCTCTTCGTTTTTCTTCTTAATTATCACGTTATTATTTCTTTCCACGTTATTTTCTATTTCTTGCCTTTTCATTTCGAGTCCTATTATGTTCATAAAATCTTCTTTATTATTCACCATCGACGTATCAAACAATTTAATTTCTTTTATACTTCTAACAGCGCGTTTCGTCGATCTTCGACGCATGTATTTCATTGAATCTTTGCCGGCGTTAAACTTTTTACGGAATCGCTGCGCCATCTTCTGTGATATAACTACAATTGAAATCTAAAAATAGAAATATAAGGGAATCCCTACCATTATATATGCGGACATCGTTCAATGTATGCATGCATATGTATACATATATCTATTCTTTTTCCTCGTGTAATTTCTGATTTATAATAAAAAAAAATATATATATATAAATTTTGAAAATAATTTGATACGATCGAAATCGTGATATATGTATAAGTACATTTCTATTTTCTGTTTGATTTTGTAGAATTTCTTTAAAACTTTATCTCATCCACGGGATATAATGAATAATATAGAAAAATATATGATAATATATTATAAATTAATTACCTACCGTTACATGAGTTTGATGAAATTACGAACGGTCTTCATTATTATTTGCTACAAAAAGGATGAATTTAATCTTCGAATCATTCCTATCATTCAATTATTCTATAATATCCAATAATCACACACTTTTCAATAGATCACATTTTTCTTTATATTTTTCACGTATTTTTATCACAATTAATAATTACATAGTCGTTATATTATATAAATGATATATCGTATATGCTCGTGTATCTTAAAAAATAATCTAAATTGTCATGGCGACCGAGAACAAAAAAAATATTATATCATGATATCGACAAATGTAAAATAAATTTATCACGAATTAAAGATTGATGCTACTATTGATAAAAAATAAATTTTGAGATATGATTGAAAAAAAAAAACGATGTATAATTATATACAGATGTATATATATATATATATACACATATATACATGCGCATCATTTAACGATATCCTATTCTCCGATACTTGACACAAAGGAACTTCGTATACTATATGAGTAAAAAACACAATGAAATATCTCAGAAATATCTTGTAAGGCCCGGATGCTATATAGACTAATCTAATGTGGCCTTATATCTCGACCAATGCGCTTTGAGGTTCTATAGATACTGCGATATTTAGACCTTCCCCTACCATCGATATAATGAATCATCGTTCTGGAATGAAAAATAGATAAGTAGCAGTACGTCGTTTATGGTGATAGAAAAAAATGTCTTTTTTGTTTAAATATGTGCTACGTACTTAATAATATTAACATTGTATTATATTCTCAAGTATGAATTTATGATATTTAATATTGTAAAAATACAATCGCATTCGGACACGATCATGAACGATTACGATATTATCACGAATAATCACGATATGAGAATAAATGATCATGATATAATCGTGTGATTTTTTTTAATCAACTATAATGATAATAATAAGTTTATTTCTTCTTTCTTTCGAACTTTTGTAAAGTTATTATCAATAAATTGTACGATAAAGAAATTAAAATGATATAACTTTCACGGTTTTTATCAAAAAAAAAAAAAAAAAAAAAAAAAAAAACGTTGCATTATATACCCCATCTTACATTCAGAATGAATTTTAATTGAGAAAATATTACCAATGGAGTACATTTTTTAACCAATCAAAAATGTATGAAATTAATAATGCCATGCATTCTATATCGTTTCTTTTTTTTTTCTTTTTTTTTTTTTTTTTTCCTTTCATTTTAAGTATTTTATTATACATATATATATATAAATAATTTGTATTTGTAGCAATATATATTTATTTAATAAAAAATAATTTATATAATGATAACATAATAATATTGATAAAGTAATTATGTATATCAATATATATAGTATTGTATGTTTTATAAAAAATATAAAAAATAAAAACCGTAAGTAACATGGTCCTGTGGCGCAACGGATAACGCGTCTGACTACGGATCAGAAGATTCCAGGTTCGAATCCTGGCAGGATCGAAATTGTTTTTTTTTTTTCTCTTTTTCTTTCCTTTGTTTTTAATTAAAATAATCTGTAATAAAAAATAAAAACTTTTTTAAATCTGCAATAAACAATAAAAACTAAAGTTTCTATATAATTTCGTTTTATTATAAGCAAAAAGAAAAAATTTATTTATTAACACTTTATGGACACGTATCAGTAAATAGCCACTTAAGTCTGTTCACCGTTGCAGATGCGAATTATACTGTAACTCACGTATATACGTCTATCTTTCTGAGTGATAAGATACATAAAGGTATAATATACTAAACGGTATAATGTTTCCTTTGAAAGGAAATCAGAGATTTTTAGCCTTGAAGTTTTATTTTCTGTTGATGTAAATTCACAGTATGGGATATTGACATTTTTATTTGCCATCAAGCTTTTTGATTGTTAACTCTCGTCTACAGTTATGCTCACACGCCAAACGGCTCCGTCTACAAAGGATTAAAGTATAATTCACTTTAATGATTCATACTTCAGATCCGAATGTGATCTCTGTATTATTTATTGTCTTACTCATTACTCTCGAAAATATAATAACGTAAATATGAAACTTCTAATAATTTCTATATACCAAGTTTTACTTATCAAGACGAAATATCAATTTGATGAATATATTTCATAAATAGATCTTTATAAAAAATCTTGTATTTTTATTATATATCACATATATTTCAATTTTTTATTTCAATTGTTAAAAACTAATATAAAAATTGAATTAGATCAAATCATAATCCGGAAGAGCATACATTTACATAAATACACTCACACAAGCAACAGACCAACGTATGCACGCACGTACGCACATGCATATTGATACACATTATATATAGCAATTGAATTTATCACTTAGCATTCATTATTGATATAACATTGGAAGCTGCGAAACCTCATTATCAACATATGTAACATTACATAAATTAAGAAACCACATTACCGACATACGAAACCAATTGCAAACTATAGAAATCGTATTATCGACGGACTCCATATTTTCAAGTAAGAAACTTTATTACCGACGCACGAAACATAGTACTTAAAGCATATATATATATATATTGCGTTGGTGTAAATAATATAAAGAAAGACATTGTAGAGCGAGCGTTGCTGAACGTCGGTTGTCATCGTGTAACGTCGACAAAGATCGTGAAGGAACGGGCAGGTCGCGGTGTCACGTGACCCCACGGCGGCAAGGAGCATGCGTGACCGAGCGAAGTCTTTCAAGGCGCCACCTCGCGGCTAGTCCGATCGCAGAAGTGATCTCGAGGAGTTTTTCGATGGTCGTGTTCGTCCGGGTTTTCACGTGAATTTTTCGAATCTAAGGGATCCCATCGTTAATACAACACCCTGGAAAAATACGTGAGTACCTACGACCCGTTACGCACGAATTTCTTATGGATGGCGATATAGATGCTACAAACGATCTTGCAAAATACGAGCGGGACAGACAGATAGAGAGAGAGAGAGAGAGAGAGAGAGAGATAGAGAGGGAGGGAGAAACGTTACAGAGAAGGAGAGTGTATACTGTATATATGTGTAAGAGAGAGAGAGGGAGATAGAGTGAGAAGAGCACGAAGAGACGTGTGACGGGTCCTGGCAAAATGGCCGTTCACGATTTACAACAAACGGTTGGCTCGTACGAACGGTTCAAAACGGTCGCATATTTTGACGTGTCGCAATATCATCATCAACGAGCGATTCTGACGCTGGTACGTTAGTTTAACGCTCTTTAATTCATTCGAATCGTCCGATGAAGCAACCATACACGACGTTGTACGTCACTCCGAATTGATTTTTTTTTTCGCGAACGACCGCTTGCGTAGTGTGACGATATGGACTCGTCTTTTGCGAGGAAGTCGAATGAGAGAACCTTTGTACTCATGTTTCGAAGTTTCATCTTAAACACGTGCAATGTTGTCCCCTTCTACCCTTATTCTATTTATTTCATTTTTCTAACATTTACGTCCTTTTATCGAAGATGTTTCTGTTAAAAACCGCCAGTTTTTGACAGCCTCTATCTTCGTCTGTCTCTCTCTCTCTCTCTCTCTGTTCGTTTTCTAATTCTTTCTTCACGATCAGCTGTTAATCAATCGCATCGTTAAATTACAAACCATATATAAATTATTTAATGTAAGTGTGTTCGATAGTATCGTCAAAAGTAATAATGTAAAAAAGAAAAATAAATAGAAAAAAAAAAAAAAAAAAGAATCTTTCAGAGCACTATGGAAATATTTTTCATTGACGATTGCTCGAAAGAAACTAAGAAGTGTATACTGACACTTTTTATAAAATAGCCGATTCAAATTTCACTGCCACAAGCATTTTCATGATGCCGCCTATATTTTTTTTTTCTCTACGTCGTAAAATACCGGCTTAAAGTCTCTTGCGAATCTTTGATCGTTAATATATTTATCTCTTTCTTTCCTTCTCTCTCTTTCTCTTAACGTGTTTATCGTGATAGTTATCTTTCTATTATCAAGGACGGTCGATTCTGTCGGTGTCGATGCTCCTCAAACAATGAGTTTATGATTTCTTCGATATTACTTCAAGTGTTACATATTTATGTGCGTGTGCGTGTGCGTGTGCGTGTGCGTGTGCGTGTGCGTGTGCGTGTGCGTGGCGTGTGCGTGTGCGTGAGCGTGAGCGTAGTGAATATATATTTGTATATATATATATATCATGCATACATACATACATAAGTACTTACAATAAAAATTTATTTTCGATAGATATGAAATGAACCATAGATCGTATCAATCACAAGTCTCGATTACACGTAAAAGGAAAAAAAAAAAGATCTGCATAAAATCATCATCGTCGTCATCATCATATTCTTATCGAGAAAAAGAAAAACGTAATATTTATTATTTGTCATCTTTTTTAACCGATCAAAGAAGGAATAAGTTAATTATATGGACACGCCGATCGATTATAGTATTTTTTCTTTCTTTCGTTCTTTCTTTCTTTTCCTTTCTTTCTCCTCCTTACTCTTAATGAATTTCAATTCGCTTTACGTCTTCTTGGAGTATGTACAACTCTATCTCTTTCTCCCTTTCTCTCTTTCCTGTGAATTTATTGATCGCCTGGATTTAAGATATTCCCCAAGAGAACGAGTTCTCTCTCAGCCAATCACAGCTCAGTGATCAGTCCGATCGTAATGGCGCATATTTATTGGACATTTTTTTCTTATTAATTTTTTTTTTCTTTCTCCTTTTTTTCCCTTTTTCTCTTTTTTATTTTTTTTTTATTTCTTTTTTTTTCTTTTTCTTTTTTTTTTTATTTCGTTCAAAGTGTATTATTACTCATATTGAAATAAAATAATTCGTGTTATTGAAATAAATTCGAGAGAGAGATATATATATACATACACACACACACACACACACACACACACGTAAATGTATATGTATATATATATATATACGCAAATAGAATTAAAAGAAGAAAACGTAGCCAACAGGTACGAATAGGTGTGTACGAGGTCAGGAAGGGCAAAGCCTTCTCTCTCAACTCACGAAGATCCCGGAAGCACGAGCATAGAACTCTACGACTGAGGCAAACGTTCCGCGTTTCTCTGAAGATTTTCTAACCTTTTCAAAAAGATAGCACGTGTATAACTAGATAGAATGATTAATTGATCGATAGATAGATACAAAGAGAGAGAGAGAGAGAGAGAGAGAGAGAAAGAGAGAGAGAGAGAGAGAGAGAGAGAGAGAAAGGGGGGGAGAAGGAAATATTGAAACCTTAATATATATTCTTTATTGTTATTGGAATATGTGAGTCATTAAGTTTATACGTGTAGTACGAGTAGAGTATGCTTATTCTTGAATTGATGTATTGAATCAAAAACATTTCTTATTATATATTCCAATTGAAATATATATATATATATATTTCTCAATCATAATATATATATATATATATGCAATATATAACGCGCTCGTTGGAATGCGGAAGAATACTCTCGAGTAGAAAGATCCCATACAACTTGTGTGAAGAAGTTTGTCTCTTCGAGTTTATTTTTTCGATATTTTCTCATTTTCTTCGTTACTAGAATTCTTGTTAGTTGGGAGAAGAAAGAGAGAGAGAGAGAGAGAGAGAGAATTCTCGAAGGATATTCTTATTATTATTCTTATTATTCTTTGTAACATCTTTCGAAAATGTGCATGAATAATGTATAAGAAGTATACTTATGTTATGAAGAACGTTTTGTCCTATTAGCGGATAAGTGTAAGTGGCGCCAAACTTAAACATGATTCTTTTATTTTGTACCTATTTCTAAGAAGATTTTTATAACGATGTGGTTTCTTCTCTTTTATTAATACACATACACACACACATGTGTATATATAAAATTTATAATCGATAGTATTAATATAATTAGGATATAATATAGTAATATAATGTAGAGTATATAATTAATAATCGATTAGATTTTTTCTCGTAGAAAAAAAGAAGGGGGAAAAAAAGATAGAAAGAAAGAAATAAGAAAATTGTTGATGCCGATCATGACCTCTTTCACATTGCTTCGTGAAGTCCGATTGAGAAGTCGGAAAGAGAACGATATGAATATTTGAAAGGGAAGCGAAATATACATGTCGCGACAGTGGAGGGGAGGCGGATGGATAGTAGTGGTGTATCGATTGGGCGTCGTCGTCGTCGTCGTCGTCGTTGGCGGTGGTGGCGGTGGCGGCGGCGTCGTCATTCGAGCGTCGCGACGCCCAATAATGAATACGCCGTAGACGCACCTCTCCTAACTCATATCCCTCTTGGTGATTGTCAAGGTCCTTTCACTTATTCTTTTCCCTTTCTAAGGCGCAATCGCCTTTTACCTACTATCATATTTCTTTTTCCTAATTTGAAAATTTTGAAGAATATTCTCTCTCTCTCTCTCTTTCTTTTTTTCTTTTCTTTCTTTCTCTTTCTCTCTGATGTGATCGCACGTTATTTTGTTAACTTTGACACTTTTCTATTCTCTTAATATCTCTCTTACTTCACATTAATGTTATTTTACTTAAAAAAGAAAAAAAGGAAGAAAAAAATCTCCCCCCAATGAAGTTTTAACAACGAAATAAGAGGGTCATATTAAAAACAAAAAAAAAACAGTAAAATATACCTGGGAAAAAAGGGAAAAAGAAATTTTTCACAGTCACCAATCAAATAGTATGATCAGTGTCTTGTCTCCCTTATTTTGCGACATTATTATCATCGCGTGCCAGTAACGCGTATAGACATATCTATGTATGTATATATGTATGTGTGTACATATTCAATTCCTACTGACGCAAATTACATCCTATGTAAATGCGGAATCTAAATGCAAGCCGAAATAATATGCAAGGTCACTGTCATTCCCTTATGTCCCCTGCACCCCTTTTCCATTCGTGTCAGGATCGTGTTCAATACCGGTTTACTCGAAACGCAATGGCGAACCGTATATACAGACCTTCTCTGTGAGATAAGAGAAGAGATCGAACGAGAAGTGTTGTGTTATATTCGTCTACTCTCTTTCTCTCTCTCTCTCTTTTTCTCTCTTTATCTTTATCTCTTTCTTGTTTTCTTTTATTCTTTTTATCCATTCATATGCTTACGGGACAGGGACAAAGTGGTCATTTCGAAACGGTATTATAATTCATTCGATATGTCCAGTATATCAAAGGAATTCCAATGTCGTAAGCTAATATAGGTAAATAAATGCACGAAGTAAGTAGTTAACCTAGATGCTTTCACACACACACACACACACACACACACACACACGTACATAACTCTAGTTCAAATCGAACTTCTAAGTATTATTTCCAAATGGTGACGTTCTTTTCTATATATATAAAAATAGATAATTACATGAATATTTATAATGTTTGTATACTGATACTATTAATCGTAGTAAACATTCTCGTGATAAACTCTCTCTCTTTCTCTTTTTCTTTCTCTTTCTCTCTTTCTCTCTTTCTGTTGTTCACTTGTTCGCTATCGCTATTTCTCTTATGAACCTTCACTCGATCGGTACTCCACTTATTATAACCGCCCCCTTTCACTTTCGTACCTTCTTCGTATCTCCTGTGAGAAGAAGTATTATCGACCCGATTTAAATCGATCGTTCATACCGATGACGCGATAACGAGTACTTTCTTTTCGCGTTGACCACTGACTTACTTATATATTTCCGAACTAGATCGACTTCATGTTTTTGTTTCCTTTTTTTTTGTCTTATTTCTCCCCTCTCCCACAAATTTTATTGAAGAAAAAAGAAGAGAGTCGTTCGGACAGAAATAACAATCCTTATCTTCATCTTCTGCGGCCTTTTTTCTCTTTTTATTTATTTATTTATTTATTTATTTAACTATTTTTATTATTTATTTATTTATTTATTTATTTATTTTATTTATTTTATTTATTTATTTATTTTTTTTTAATGATCTTCCTCCATTTTCCACTACGTTCATAAATTAAT
>NC_060957.1:11549366-11669366 GCF_910589235.1 Vespa crabro
ACAAGACCATTCGCGTTTGGGATGTTGGTGCCGGTGTATGCCTTTTCACACTTCTCGGACATGACAACTGGGTACGCGGAATTGTTTTCCATCCTGGTGGAAAATTCATCGTCAGTGCTTCTGACGATAAGACACTCCGAGTATGGGATACGCGTTATAAAAGGGCGATGAAAACCCTCGAAGCGCATGTTCATTTTTGCACCTCTGTCGGTAAATATAGAAATTCTTCTTTTTTTTTTTTTTTTTTGTTTTTGTTTTCTTTTTTGATATTTTAGATATTTTACATTTAAAGAGATACATTTTTCTCAGTCTAATACGAACAATTATTTTCTCTCGTTTTTTATCTTTAGATTTTCACAAGAATCATCCATACGTGGTAACCGGTAGCGTAGATCAAACGGTGAAGATCTGGGAGTGTCGCTAGTCACCCAATTTTACAGTTTCTTTGGAACTTCATGAATATGAAGAGCGAAGAAGATAAAACGCGCGTCCAGTTCGATGGAAATGGCCGAAAGAGTAAGCTGCTCCAAAAGCTATCGTACATACACTATTATTAATATTAATTATTATTATTATTATTAATTATTATTATTATTAATTATTATTATTATTATTATTATTAATTATTATTATTATTATTATTATTATATACACATACGCGTACGACTAAGAGCTCTTTAATTAATTTATAATAAAGTACGATTAGTAATTATTAATATTATATATCGTTTTACGGTAACGAACTGCACTAATCGAGGAGAGTGTACTTGAGGGCAGCATAACTGCCAAAATATAGGCTCATCTCTCGAGGAGGATATTACACAATTTACAGCACTATTGTGTTTGAACCGAAGGAATTTATTCCTTTAACTAAATACGAGAACAAAGACAGGATTCTGTATATATTTCTTTCTACGTAGTGCAAAATTTTATGTCAGTGACTGCCTTTTTTATACCCCCCACCCTACGCCACCTCACCCTCTCGTTTTTTCTTATCCCCTCAGATCCCCTCATTTTCTCTTATCTCCTCAGATCCCCTCCCCCTATTTCTCTCTTTCTCTTTTTCAGGTATTATTGATATTTATTAAAATATCAGAGATGCGGTACTGAGTATAAAATAAAGGATATTGTCGTTCTCCTCGGTTCATACTCTTTACCATTTCGAACGAATCTCTTTGACTCTTGTAACGGTGATGAAAATAACAACTTTGTTGTCATCTATAAGAACAAGGCTTTGTAATTATTTTATGCACTCTCCTCGACTATTTTTGGCAATTCAAAATGGGATGCTGCTCCATCTTTACTCATATATACAAAAAAGCAGTGGCATACCTTGCTGAGTGCAGTATATTGAATGCCAGCGATTCAACTACCACGGATTAGTTTGAAAACTGTAGTAGGTAGTATGCCATTGAGATACCCTGCTGCATGTTGTCACAGGAGATAAAATCCACTGCATTAGATATTCGATTTGAAATAAATGACACGCACTGTGAAGGGACAATTACCTCGATAAAAAAATTCTTCTATTTAAACATCGCTTGTTTTTCAATATAATAACTGCGCAAATATATTCAATATATTGGGAATTGTTTCCTACCAGTGTGATGTTTACTTTTGGGTTGCATAAACATACTCAAATGTGCACACAGATAAAGTGAATACAATCAAGAATATAAGGTATAATATATTGTGCAAATTTAAGTCAATAATATGGCTGAAAGACTAAACTAATATGGACAATTTTTATAATATTTTTGTTCGAATGGGAAGCACAAGAAAAATGGTTGAACTATGGTCAAAAATTTAACGTGTGCTCAAAGTAGAGAATAAAAAAGAAAAATATAAGCTTTTGCTCAGCGCTTAGCATCCAATCAATGTGCATTAATAATAATAACCTATCGAGGACAATTAAGTAAAAAAATGCAAAGCATAGTCAAAGAATTTCCCATCGGTTTGACTATATTTATTAAATGGAATGCATATTCATATTGAAGATCGAAAGCGCATAATTCAACGTGTGGGTTCCAAAATGAAAAGTGCTAGTTGTATACTTAGTTTTAACCACTATTAGCAGTAGTTCAGACATGATATAGATGAAGGAAAAAATAGAAAAATAATCGCAATTCAAATGTATGGTTGGACGACACACTGACACATACATATTTTCTTGCATTCGTATGTACTTGCATTTGTATGTAAGTGTACAATATGGATACCATTATGACGATGCTTAATTAAGGGTGATTTTTCAAACAATACACTGATGTCTGCAACCTTTTCCTACTGTTTCTCCCTTGTTCACCTTTTAACCAGATTTACTCCTGGGAAAAATACCCCTCAATTAATGTGGTACTAAATTATTTTGATGAACAATAAACGAAGTTGTCACTGAGTCGTAAGATCTATATTACCTATATTTCATACTATTCTTAATAATAATGGTTATTTTAATTTAAATAAAACTATCAGCTATGAAAGAGTAATAGTAGAGTAATAATGAAGAAAGGAAGAAAAACTTAAGTGAATATTACCTTCTTATTCCATAGTTTTTATTATTTTCTTGCTACCTTTCAATTCCTTCAAGAAATGCATGAAAATACTTTTAATATTTATCGAAAATACGACGACACGGTACTGCTTAAAAATAGCATATAATTTCGTAAATAATACACAAAATTTAACTTGTGTATTGTGTGTAATATTTATCTTTGTACTCTAACACGTATCACTTTGCCATTATTTATATGCGAGAAAAAAGAGTTATAGTATTAAGCTGCATCTGTGGATTTTGGTGCACGTTTAATTTGTAAAATCGTGTCGCTTTACTATACGTAGTATTTTTAATATCATGAAGAAAATACAAAATCTAGTTTTATTACAACTTACATTCGTTTAAGTATCATTTTAATTTAAGCTTTACTCTTTATTCATTTCTCTCATCAGAAGAAAAAAAAGAAATATTTATTAAAATATTGAAAATTAAATAAATATATTTTTCTTTTCTTTTTCTTCTTTTATCTTAAGATCACAAATATGATAAAACTTAAATATGCACTATATACATATGTACACATACAGTCTCATGCAAATGTATATGTATATATGCACTTGATAACAGTATTCCAGAGTGTGATAAAGAAGGGCTAGCAATATATTGTTATATAAGCATACAATGAAACTATACGCATATTGAGCACTTGATATTTGTGTCTACGTATGGTTAATGTAATAAAAATTATGTTGTAGTTGCTTTTCATGACTCGTTATCTAGCTTTAGTGATTCCATTTTTCTACCAGTTTTAATAATGTTGCAGATAGTAGAATGATAATAAAGTATTATTCATCCTTTATAATATATATATGTTTTTGGAAATATTTTTAAATTAAATTAACAATTCTTACTCTATTGGAAAGCAGAGAGAGAGAGGAGGATGGAGAACAAGAGAGAGAGAGAGAGAGAGAGAGAGAGAGAGAGAGAGAGAGAGAGAGAGAGAGAGAGAGGGAGATATTTAAGAAGTAAACAAAAAAGAAGGACAAAAATAGAATTAATTTTAACATATTGGTATATCAAAGAAATAAAAAATAATCTCAATAATTTATTTATATTATTAAAAATTTCAATAATAGAGTTCATATTTTGAATTTAAATTTATTAAAACTTTCGAATGTTTTATTTGCTTTATTTCATTATTTAGTAACGTAAATTGCCTTAAGATGGTACTATTACTTTTTTTTTTTACTTTACAATTTTATATTATTTTAGAAAAAAGAAATGATAATTTTATCAAAACAACTTTATTATTCGCTCTATAAATATAAAGAGAGTGAAAAATTTTTATATTTTTATTTGTGCACGAAATAATAAATATATTTTGTTTATACATCTTGTATTCGATAGTATGGACCAATCAGGAACGTTTTTGGAAACATCAGTTGATTATTAAATTACAACATAAACATTTATAAAATAATTTATTGATTAAATATATACGGCCGATTTATAAATTAAAATATATGTATACATATATACGTGTAATCACGCATATAAAAATGTAAACATAATTGTAAAATCAATTTTTTTCAAATAGTTCGTTAAATAATCGTAGATGACTACGAATGTTGGTAATGCTTTCAGTGTGGATTTTCCTTTGTTATTCTTACTTCGTTAACGGAGTTAAAGTTCCCAGCCAGTAACGAATAAAAAAAAAAAAAGGAAATTTTGTTTTCACAAACAGTTACTCGCCAACTATGTTTGATCGACTTACCTATTTGTAAATGAGATGGTTGTGTGTTGTCACTTACACGTGATAATTGTTGTGAAATGTGCTTTTTTCCGGCATTGATGAATTAAATCAACACGCGTAATCTTTTTTTCCACACAATTATATTTTATTAAATTAAATATATTTTTCTGTTCTGTAGAGTATATTTACAATGAAAATATTTTGTTTAATTTACGTGCGTTTAATAAAAAATATATAATGGGTTAACCTTATGTATTCATGTATTTTATGTTTATTAAACTATTACGTATGTTTTCGTAAAAGTGATAAAAGTAACACGTAATAATCATTCAAAGATATATTTATCATTTATATACATTATTTTGATTATTTGATTATCATTAAAAAGGTATGAACATGTTATCGGAAGATTCGATACCTTTGTCCTTACCTGATACACAAAACATAGACGCTGTGACTCTCACGCAGTCTCAGGATTTACCTGTTTCACAACAAACAGCTATGACTATTTGGGGGAGGTTATGTCCAAACAAGCTTCCTTTTAAACCTTTAGGTAAATTTATGCATATTTTCTTTTATATATATATATATATATATATATATATATATATATATGTATGTATGTATGTATGTATGTATGTATGTATTAAATTTTGGTTGAATTAATACGATCAATTTTACTTCTTCAATAGAAATGACTAAGAACGAATATACTCTCGGTCGTGCAGAGAGTTGTGATATTTGTGTGAATTCTATAGAATTTAGAGCTAAGTGGGTGAGTGTAATAAGTAAAATACATTTTAAGATAATCAGAGAACATATTGGTGGGAACACTAATGACTCGGTAGTATACCTAGAAGATCTTAGTCATAATGGAACTTTTGTTAATAAAGAAAGGGTTGGAAATCGTAAACGAGTAATATTAGAAAGTAACGATGTGATATCTCTTGCACAACCTTATTTTGCAGGTAGATATTAATTCTTTTTATAATTATAAATGTTTGTATTATATAAATATATAGATATTATTAATTGACAATATTATATTTTAGTGTATATATTCATGAGTACAACTGCATTTGAGGGTAATGAATTGCCTATAGAATTAAAGAGCAAATATGCAGTTTCGCGTAAATTAGGTTCAGGTGCGGGTGGAGAAGTAAAAATGGTATTTACCAAAAATGGTTGTAAAAAATTTGCAATGAAAACTATAGTTAAAGCAGCTAGTAATTCAAATGGATATAAGCATCCTTTAAATGATCCTGAAAAAATCATGAATGAAGTTAGAATTTTGAAAGCGTTGAGGCATGTAAGTTAATGCAATAATATTATTTTTCTTTTTAAACGCTTGGATTGTAGTCTTGTGAATGAAATTTAATTAATAAGAAAAATCAATGTGTTATAGCCATGTGTGATACGTATGGAAGAAATTGTAGATACTCCAAGTACTGTATATATTGTTCTTGAATTAATGGAAGGTGGAGAACTGTTTGAAAGAATAACAAGTAGGGGAAGATTAACAGAAAATCATACCAAATTGTTATTTTATCAAGTTGTATTGGCAGTTCATTATCTTCATGAATGTGGTATCACCCATAGAGACTTAAAGGTTAGTTATTTGATATATGTAAATATGTGTAATAATAATATTTACATATATATATATATATATTAATTTTTTTCTTTTTTGAATAATCATAGCCTGAAAATATATTATTGGCAAGCAATGCAGATATAACTTTAGCTAAAGTGTCAGACTTTGGTTTGTCAAAACTAGTTGATGCACAAACCATGATGAAAACGTTTTGTGGAACACCGATGTATGTAGCACCTGAAATATTGTCAACAGGTGGACGTGGTTCATATACAAACAAAGTATGATTTATATATTTCAATATTTTTATTTTTAAATACTGATCTATAATTCAAATATGTTTTACCTATCTATTAATTTTAGGTCGATATATGGAGTTTAGGTGTAATTTTATATGCTTGTTTAAGTGGAGCAGTTCCATTTAACATTACATGTAAAGAAGTTACTTTGCAAGATCAAATAAAAAGAGGACTTTATGGGTTTCCAAGTTCTAGATTTGGACATGTATCGGATAAAGCTATCGATTTGGTAAGAATTTAATGATGTTTGTTATATTGAATAGGACATATGAAAAAAAAAAAGAAAAAGAAATTCGAAAATTTATATATATATATATTTATATGTAATAATACAGATAAAAAAATGTAGAATTATATAAAACAAAAAGGTTTGGTTTTTAGATTAAACGTATGATGACAGTAGATCCTAAGAAACGAATTACCATCAAGCAGGTGTTATTACATCCTTGGCTACAAGATCATTTTATGCGTAATACTGTACATTCATTAATTAATTATGATAAGGACGAGAACTGCCCTCCTATAAATTTACTTACAGATGATAGATACAAACATGACACGTATGCAGGTCTGTTGAAACGACCAAGAATAGACTTATAGATATTTTGACTAAATACAGCCTGCTAGCGGGTCTATGTAATTATTAGTACAAATAATGAAGAGAGTATTGACTTTTTTTAAATAAAATAATTATGTTAATCACACAAGGAATAGTGTAATACGTTTACCTTTTTCTATTATTGAATGATTTTGTTGTGATATTTGTTTGTATGTTCCATATAAATGTAGTGATGTGTGTACATATAGCGCGTAATCTAAAAAACAAATTTACATGCAACAAATAATGCAATCACATTTTTCATTAACAACATATGTGGTGCTTGTATATCTGTGATTTATACTGTTGATTTTTTCAATAAGGATTTATATGTGATTTCTAGTTCATGTATTTTATTTTGACTCATTATCATGTCAATAGAAATATGTATTAAAATTCTGACATAGAAAGAAACCTTTATCTCTAACATCTTATGTTATCTCTGTTTTGCATATATTTTTAATTAATTTAAAAGTTTGATCTACTTTATAGTGGGTTTTCTTTCATCGTGACATAGTAATAAAATATCTTGTATCATTTCATTATAAATAATTTAAGCGAAGTTTCACATAATAGAATACGAGCATATGTGACAATAAATTTGTTTTGTTGCGTTATGTTTATGTTTGTTTTTACTTGAGTATAGTTGGTATATCATACATCCAAAAAATATATAATTCGACCTGTAAAAAACATGTGTTTAAGCAGCACATTTATAAAATATACCATTTTATAATAAAATTGTTACATGAACTGTTTTATTTGAGGATCATCGATATTGCATTATTCATCATTCCTTTCTACAAGAGTAAATGTCTTCTTCATCAGGACAAGGATTCGGCATTGGTGTTTCTAAATCCGGTTCCTCTTTAGACGTAAGTCCAGCAAGATGTCGTTTTATTTGAGCTATTGCATTTCCAGGATTTAAACCCTGAAATAGAGTTCATAAGTAATTTTCTAAGAGAAAGAGAGAACGGACAATTTAAATTATTAGATATAATGTGTGTATTCGATTGTTATATCTACCTTCGGACATGTTTTAGTACAATTAAAGATGGTGTGACATCGATAAACCGAATAAAAATCTTTTAGTTTACTAAGCCTCTCTTTGTACGCCATATCTCGTGAATCCATTATCCATCTGTATGCCTGTAATGTTTGCAGGTATATTGAAAGAAAAAAACCAAACAAAAAAAAAAAGAGGTATCTTTTTCTTTTTTATAGATAAAAAAAATTGTTAGATAAAAAATTCGTCTTTGGATTATTTGTAAAGTCCAATTAATCCGATACCTGTAAAAGAGCAGCTGGTCCTAAATATTTATCCCCTAACCACCAATATGGAGGACACGAGTATGAACAGCATCCACAAAGGATACACTCGTATAATGAATTAAGTTTATCTCTATCTCTCTGACTCTGTAAGATTTGTCTTAAACCAAGAAAGCTGCCTTCTCCGGGACGTTTTAAAAATGGTTCAGTTGAATGAACTTGGCTAAGAAAATGTGTCATATCCACAATTAAATCTCGGATTACATAGGTATGTGGTAAAGGATAAATAATAATCGGTTTCGATGAATGTACTATTTTTCTGAAAATAAAGTAATAACATATTTTTAAGATACACAATATCAATCAGATAATCAAAGAGATTTTTATTATAATTAATTCAGTGTATTATTATTATTATTATTACGTGATGCAAGCTAGAGTATTAACACCATTGATGTTCATCGAGCAACTTCCACAAATTCCTTCACGGCAAGATCTTCGAAAGGATAGAGTTGGATCGAGATCTGCTTTGATAATATTTAAAGCGTCCAATATCATGGTACCAGTACAATTCATTAAATCCACGTTGTATTGTTGTATATGGGGTTTTACTTTTGGCTTTTCTGGATTCCATCGGTATATGCGAAACGCTTGTATTTTCGTTTTCTTTATTTGTTTTTCCTTAACCAAGAGAAACGATCAAATTTAATGATCATTTATTTACACATACGCACATTCTATTTATCATATACTTTTTTGAGGGTTTTTCTCATGTTTTTTTTCTTTTCTTTTTTTTTTTTTTTGTAATTTTTATTTTATTTTATTTTTTTTTTTTTCTCACAAAAATCCGCGTCACTTCGACAACTTGTGTTATACTTTTACTAACGTCTAAAGTTTTGCAATCCTTGACGGCCGCCTTTTCTTTACCGAGTATTCCTTTATCCGTTGATGATAAATATCTTAAATGGAAAGTTATTAAACCGAACCATGAATTACGTTTTACATTAATATAGCCGTTTTTACAAAATTGGCTAGTTAAAACGCCGCCGGTATCGGCAAGGAACATGTCCTTCGATCGATAGATTTTACAATAGAACCCCCAAAACTTTAATATTTATTCTATCGAACATTCCGGCTTTGGCAAGGATACTTATTCTGTCCTTTCTGTCAGAAACAAAACATTGAAAATGAGCGACGATCAAATACGTATCTAGTGTAAACAGCACCTAGGGCAAGCATAAAAATTATGCTTCAATCGTCCCACCCACCCCCTCTTTGGTCTCTTCCCAAACCCCAATTATTTCTTCATCGACTTATACGCGTATCGTCCCAATTCCATCTTTTCTTTTTTCCATTTCTTTTGTCAAATGAACGATTTTGACTTCGAAGAAGTACAAGAAAAAAAAAAAATAAATAAAAAAGAAGTACAATTTCATTATTCATACCGCCACGACAAGAGCCATGCAGGATCAACGTTTCTTTTCTTTTTGTTTTTTTTTTATTTTTTTATTTTTTTTTTTTGATTTTTGCTCTGATTTTATTGTTTTTTTTCCCCCATAGACCAGGGCACAACGTCCTATTCGCCCAATCCTAAATAATTGCTTCTAATGACAATCTTCACGATTCTCTAATTTATAACTATGTTCGGGATATTTTACATATTGCCGAGAGAGAGAGAGAGAAAACTTTTTTGATCGTTGATTTTTAAATCGTTGAGTTTTTAAATTCATTCTCGCTTTTTAATTATTTTCTTTTCGTTCGCATTTCGTTTACTTATAAATGCCGTTAATTATACGGCATTGGATTAAGTCATATTTTTCTTCATTAGATATTTAGATATTTACGTTTTTGTGTATAATAAAAAAAATATTCTTCCGTTATATAAGAAAGTCTGTTTCAAAGTGCTTATTATCGTTATAATGTAAATATTTTATGTAATTATGCATTTTTCTTTTGTTTTTTTACGAGTATCATGTAAAAATGACAAACATATTGAAAATGACTCGTAACATAAAAATTCATATTTCAATGTTGATTCAAAAATGGATATTATAGAATAATATTGGTCACTTACATACATTTTGTAATTACAATCATGTTAACTTAATTTAGAATAATATTCAAGATTTCTTTTTCTTTTTCTTCTTCAATAAAACGTCATTAAATGAAATACCATAAATATTTTAATTGTTCGTTTAAAAGATTTAAGCAGAGAAATTTTACTTAATTTAAGGGTTATTTAACCTTGATTATAAATATAATTTTATACAAAAAAGAAAAAAAAAAAATCGAATAGGTACATACATTTTCCCTCCAAAAAGATAAAGTATGGAAAAGTATACTTTAATTGACTTGATCCACTATCGAAATAAATAAAAACAAAATTATATTTACCAATTAACTTTGCACAGTCGTTGTACCTTTCTTTTTTTAATTTTTTTTTTCTAAGTTCTTCTAGATTATTAAAACATAAACAATTGTGCGTAATATAAAATAAATCATAAATATTTTTTGTTGTTGCATAACTTTAAGATCTCCAATATTTTCTTCTTTCTTTTTTTTTTTTTTTTCTTTATTAAAGACAATTAAAAGTTTCACAAATATGTATGTACATTTATTCACCTTTAAAAAAGTGATCTTCATTTGAATATAAAATGAAAACACTTGGCGATAAGTTGTCATTGACGTAATGTTCAACCTCTCACTTTTCTTTACAATCCGAAGGTAATCTCGTTATATAAATAATATATAACATCTTATATATATATATATATATATATATATATATATATGTACGTATAACTTAATATATTGTCAATCGTTATTGTAATCAATTCGTTTATGAGTTTTTTCAAAGGAGAATAAAAAAAGATCCTATGCGATTTTTTTTTTTTCTTCATCAGAAATGTCGTCATAACCTTCGATTTATTTTTCGCGCCATTATTTACATCGTTTTTTGTAATATCTTCTTTGAAAATAAATACGTAAGTAAGTACGTAAATGCACGGCAAATAAGAATAAACTTCTGCGATTGTAATTCTCCTAATTTAGTAATATTTATATATATACTTATCTTTGATGTGATAACGCAAGAATAATAAGAAAATCAAGTGATTTATTATTAATGGATCGTTCGATCGTTCGACCAATTTTCAAATCAGTTATTATTATTACCATCATTATCATCATCATCATAATCATCATTATTATTATATATTAATATTTATATTATTATTATTTTTATTATTATTATTATTATTATTATTATTATTATTATTATTATTATTATCATCAAATATTGCCTCGTTTCTTTGATAAATCTTTTTACGATCGATAACTTAGTTCGTTGTTAGTAAAGAAAATATGAAACACAAACAATTTTGCAAAAGGTCAAATATGTTATCATTGTATGTATGCAAGAGGTTAATAAAAATTAACTCAAGCCAACAAGTCAATGAAATATATCACGTTGGTGTTACGGTCGAAAATAATTGGCTTTTAAAAGGCAGCTATGTTAAACTGAAAAACATAATAAGTACTTCTATTTGTAGGATTTAGAATCTCCACGTGCATGATGGGAGAACGATAAATCGAAAATCTTATTGTGTTAGACACCTGTTATTGTGTTAATTTATCGTACATTTAGTGTTCCCATTAAGAGATAAAGTTAAACGTTTATTTCTTTTTTATACAAGTTAATATCAATTCAATAAAAAGACATAAAAAGAAATTCATATATTAAGTATGGAATTTTTTATTTATATATTCTATATAGAGGCTATTTTTGGGCATTAAATTTAGAACTTCAACTTTTTTACGATAATTTAATTTGTTTTGTGAATGTTCAATCAGTAAAAAATACGTTTGTGATTTTTTTTAGAAATGGCAGGACAAACTGTTTTGATCATAGGTAATGGTGGTAGAGAACATGCTATTTCTTGGAAGTTATCTCAATCTCCACATGTAAGGCTAAATAATTATTTTACATTAATTAATCACTACATTTTTATATGTATAAAATATTTTTTAATGTATATATATATATATATATATATATATATATATATATATATATATTTTATTACTGTTAATAGATAAAGGAAATATTTGTTGCACCTGGTAATAGTGGCATTGCTTCAGTGGATAAAGTCTCTTTAGCAAAAATTAATGTTAAGAATTATAAAGTATGTAATACCTAAATATTTTTTCTTATCTATATTTCAAATAGTTCCTTATTATAGTGGATTTGTTTGATAGGAAGTAGCCGAATGGAGCAAAAAAAATAGAATAAGTGTTGTCATCGTTGGTCCAGAAGAATATCTTGCTAAAGGTTTGGCAAATGAATTACAAAATGTAGGGATACATTGTTTTGGGCCAAAAAAGGAAGCAGCTAAAATAGAAGCCAATAAAGATTGGGCTAAACAATTCATGGATCGTTATAATATTCCAACTGCCAAATGGAAAGGATTTACAAAAGCTGAAGATGCAAAAGAATTTGTTAAAAAGTAAGCTGAAATAAAAATAAATATATGTTCTTAATGAAATATTTTAACATGAATTCAAATGTTTATTTTAGTGCCACGTTTCGAGCTCTTGTGATAAAAGCTTCAGGTTTGGCAGCGGGTAAAGGTGTTATTGTAGCCAAAAATGTAGAGGAAGCGTGTCAAGCAATTGATGAAATTTTAACTGATAAAAAATTTGGTTCTGCTGGTGAAAATATTATTGTAGAGGAACTTTTAGAGGGTGAAGAAGTATCGGTACTTGCATTCACAGATGGTACAGTATATAAAATAAAAATTTTTTTGAAACGTTGAAATATTCATCATACTAATTTTTATTATTATTTAGGAAAGACAATAATTCCTATGATGCCATCGCAAGATCACAAAAGGATATTTGATGGGGATTCTGGTCCAAATACTGGTGGAATGGGTGCCTATTGTCCATGTCCTTTGTTGAGTGAAAAAGATTTTGAAATAGTCAAATTAAATATTCTTCAGCAATCTATTAATGGACTCAGAAAAGAAAATATACCATTTGTTGGTAAATAATTATAACATATTTAAACAAAGTATATGTATAAAAATTTTTCCTTCTATTTTTTATTGTTTATTGTAGGTATCTTATATGCTGGTTTAATGATAACTAACGAGGGTCCTAAAGTCCTAGAATTTAATTGCAGATTTGGTGATCCTGAAACGCAAGTGATATTGCCATTACTAAAGTCAGATCTGTTTACAATTATAAAGGTGAATTTTGTCTTTTGTTATACAAGATTAATTATTATTGACAATGATAAGATATATTTCTATAACATAGTTTTATTCAGGCTTGCTGTGATGGTACCTTGGATCAAATTCAAATAGAGTGGTATGAAGGTGTATTTGCTGCTGGTATTATCTTAGCTTCTCATGGATATCCAGCTTCATCTTCCAAAGGTCAAATAATAACCGGAGTTGACAATGTAATATCTAAAAAAGATTATTTTATTTTCCATAGTGGCACTGATCTATCTTCTCAAGGAAAATTATTAACAAACGGTGAGATAGTTTATAAATAATTAATAATTTTATTATATGTGATACTAAACTAAAATATTTTTCTCTATTATATTTTTAGGTGGAAGAGTTCTTATTGTTGTTAATATCGCACGTTCACTGGCATTAGCAGCAGCTAGAGCTACTCAAGCTGCTAAAGAAATATCATTCGATGGAAAACAGTTTAGAATGGATATAGCACATAAGGGTATTGCCAGGTGTGTATTATATTTTTTGTACAATTATAAAAAGATTCCTTTTTAATAAAAATCATTACAGGTCAATTCTTCGTTATGGTGATTTAACATATAAAAATAGTGGTGTTGATATTGAGGCTGGTGATTCTTTGGTATCTGCTATTAAACCTGTATCATTTTCTACCGTGCGTTCTGGTACATTGGGATCTATTGGTGGTTTTGGTGGTATATTTGATGTTAAAGCTGCAGGTTATAAAGATCCTCTCTTAGTTTCTGGTACCGATGGTGTTGGTACAAAATTAAAAGTGTGTACATATTATAGGATACAGATCATACAATATAATGGGCACATTAATTACTGTTAAACATTAAATTATCTTTTTAGGTTGCATTTGAATGCCATAAACATGATACAGTAGGAATAGATTTAGTGGCAATGTGTGTCAATGATGTACTTGCACATGGAGCAGAACCACTATTTTTCCTTGATTATTTTGCATGTGGTAAACTTGATGTTAATGTAGCTGCCACTGTTATAAATGGTGTTTCAGAAGGATGCAGAAGAGCTGGATGTTCTTTGGTAAATATATATTATATATTCAATATATTAGTAATGTCAAAATAAATAATGTCAGAATATTATACAGGCCTTACTTATAGACCAATATAATACCATTGAATTTTGCAGAAAAAGAAAAATTGAATGTATTGTTTAATTTCTAGATTGGTGGAGAGACTGCAGAAATGCCAGATATGTATTCAAATGGAGAATATGATCTAGCAGGATTTGCAGTAGGAGCAGTTGAAAAAAATAATTTATTACCATGCATTGATAAGATTATAGAAAAAGATATTGTCATTGGTCTTCCATCGAGTGGTGTACACAGTAATGGTTTCAGTCTGGTGAGAAAGGTTCTTGAAATAGGAAATGTGAAATATACAGACATTGCTCCATTTTCTGAAACAGGAAAAACTATTGGTATTTATTTAATAAGATTTGAAATTTGTTTTATTAATTCATGATATTAATTCATAATATCATCATTTTATATTAATTGATTACAGGTGAGGAACTTTTGGAACCAACTAAAATTTACGTTAAAGGTGTCATTCCTGTTTTAAAATCTAATTTGGTAAAGGGTTTTGCTCACATTACCGGTGGAGGTTTAATAGAAAATATACCAAGGATTTTGCCTAAAGATGTTCAAGTTAATTTAGACGCATCTAAATGGAAAATTTTACCTATCTTTGGATGGCTTGCTGCAATCGGTAAGAAATCAAGGATATTACATTAAGAAATTAAATAATTTTATTTGAAAGCATCAGATTTTTTTTTCTTATATTTTATAGGTAATATCAGCCAACAAGAAATGTTGAGAACTTTTAATTGTGGCATTGGAGCTGTTTTAATTTGTGCAGAGAAAGATAAAGATGAAGTATTACAAATGTTGAAAGAAGAGAGCCCAATAGTTATAGGAACAGTAAATTCTCGTTATAGTGAGTTGGTTATTTGAGTTTAAATATCATGCCATTTTCTAAAGTACTTATGTATAATGTATTTCAATGTCATAGATGATCAATTAAGCGTTCAAGTCCAAAACTTCGATAAATCGATCGAAATAGAAATGAGAAAATATGTGCCACATATTATATCCAAATTAGCAGCACCACTTAAAAGAGTCGGTGTTTTAATTTCTGGTAGTGGAACTAATCTTCAGTCATTAATCAATGCTACAAAAGATCCAACGCAACACATTGGTGCAGAAATAGTTTTAGTAATATCCAATAAACCGGATGTCGAAGGATTGAAAAGAGCAGAAAGAGCAGGCATCAAAACAGTTGTAAATAGAAATTGAAATTGATATATTAGTATTCGTATAATTAATATACTTCAATGTCACATGCTATATATAATACTTCTATGAAATTATTTCATTATTTTTAAATTTAGATTATTCAACATAATCAATATGCAAGTCGAGAAGCTTTTGATTCAGCAATGACTATTGAACTTGATGCAGCCGGAGTAGAGATTGTATGTCTTGCTGGTTTTATGAGAATTTTGTCTGCACAATTTGTAAATAGATGGAAAGGTGCTTTAATCAATGTGCATCCTTCTTTATTACCTTCTTTTAAAGGGGCACAAGCACATAAAGATGTTTTAGCAGCTGGCGTACGCATTTCAGGATGCACTGTTCATTTTGTTGCGGTAACAATTGTTAATATATTCATTAATAATATATATTTAATATTTAAATAATTTTACTATATTATTTATACATAATATTTATACATTGTATTTATATACAGTAGATATCATGTAGTTATAATACTAAAAAAATATATATTTTATATATAATATGTATTATATATAATTATTCTTCTACATTATTTACCGTAGGTTGATATTGATTCTGGAGCTATTATAGAACAAGAGTCGGTACCTGTTTTACCAAATGATACTGAAAATATACTTCAAGAACGTGTGAAAGAAGTGGAGCATAAGGCCTTTCCCCGTGCATTAAAACATTTAGCCACGGGACGTATACAATTAAAGGATGATGGTAAAATCCAATGGAACTATTGAATCATATGTACAGATCTTATATTTTTATGAATAAATATAAAATTTAGATATTTTTTATATTTACAAAGTAAGAAATTATCTTTTCAAATCTTTTTTTTTTTCATAAGTTTTATATAGACTATACAAGTAGATATACATTTCTATTTTTTAATCACTAACTATATATTCTAGATGTTTGGTAAACATTAACATTTTTTATATACTTTATTAAATATTTTATCTTCAAGTGATCTTTTTTCTGAAGATTGTTTGAAATAAGTTGAAAATGTCAAGATTATTATCGTTATTAAAAGTATTGTTTATATCTTTTTTTACTGATTTCTGTTTTGCTGATCTAATTGGTTCTTTGGATAATACTTGTTCCGCTAGAGTTTCTATGTTTACGTGAAGCATTTGTTTTTGAAGTATAGGTACAAGTAAATTATATTTATCAATTTTGTTGTTTAAATTTTTAATGAATGGTTTAAAATTTTCAATAGTTTTTTTCCAACTTTCTCTTTCTTCTAAATTCAATGGAATTAAACCCAATTCATTGCGCGCTTCTGTTAATAATTTTTGTAATTCTTTTGTTTCTTCTCTGATCTCCTTTGAAAGCTGTATCCATTCTGGAGTGAATCCGTTTTCTATCAGTACCTATGATATGATTAAAATTAGTTTTATTCTTGTTATAGTATGTATAATATTACTTATAAAGTTATAATACATTGTGTTTGAAAAAGATATTCGTATACCTGATTTAATTTGTGGGTAGTGAAATCAACATACGGGTTTTGTCTATTGATATTTTTTAAAGGTTTCCCAATGCCCGGAAGATCGCTAAATTCACCTTTATTCATTGCCTCTTGAATCAAATCTTCTACCAATCGATCCATACCATAACGTGTCTTAATGTCTTGAGCACGTTTTTTATCCATTCCAATTAATGTATTACGTTCTTCTGCTTGTAATGTTTTTAATCTATGTTCCATAACATTTTCAACAGCTTTTTGTGCTCTTTCAATAGTGTGTAACCTTTGTCGTTTACTTAGTGTTCCTATACCAACATCATAGTTTAAATAATGACGATGTTGTGGTGCTGTATGCTTAAACAAAAAAAATATATATATATACACACAGACACACATCCATTATACACATCCATTATACACATTTAAAGATATAGAAGTAAAAGATATAAGTATATATAAATAATAATATTCATAAATGAAAACCTTAATGTCAAATTCTTCAACATCCGGTAACAATTGAGAATTAGTTTCTTTCAAATCATTGCGTAGCTTTCGTATTTCTCTATAGGCACTTTCAACCTAAACAAAATATTATTAAATATTGTTATATATTTTTTTATCAATGAAATGAATTAACAACATATTTGAAATATTCTTACTTCTGCAAATTTAACTGCATCAGCTTCTGATGCTCCACTATCTGGATGGAACTGTTTGGCTAGATGTATAAAGGCAAGCCTAAGCGTTTCATCTTCGCAATCTTCATTTACTCCAAGTGTTTGATATAGTTGCTAAGGAAATAACTTTATTACGTAGATTGTAAATTTATAAAGTAAATACACTTCATAAGTGTAATGAGGTTTCACCTTCACAGATTTTGCAGAAGTACGATGTTTTAACCGTTTTAGAAAAAGCATGTCTGTGAAAGATACACGAGCAAATTGTTTACTCCCATTCACACATGTACAGTTGAAAGTTAACATATTTTTAATTAACTAATAGTTATTATAAACAGAAACTAATGGATAGAAGTATCAATAGGTATAATCATTGATTTATGATTTATTATATAATCGTTATTTAAGATTATAACCTATATATGTAATTCTTGAAGCATTTTTATAAACATTTATTACCAGTTGTGATTATATTCTCTCTCTCTTTTTCAGTAATGAAAGAAAATAAAAAAATACTTATTAACCACGCTAGTCGATTGGAGTGAGATATACAAATGTTGGTTTCAGTTTCTTATTGGTTAAAATGAATTTATTCAAGCACCTGATTGGTGTTTGTTTTGCACGTGTTCTCAAAGAACAGGGACGCTATATACATTTGAAATATTTGAATTAAGCGGCGCCATTTTGTATCAACGGTTTATCTGTAACAATGGTGTTATGTAGAATATTATAACATATAATATGATAATATTTTACAATATCTACAATTTGAAACGTATATTTTCAATGTAAAATATCATACAGTTTGTAAAGTATAAAACTTACTTTTCTGAGAACTTTGATAATTGTTATAATATTATCACCGAAATATTAACGCGCGGTTTCAATTGAATTTGAAAAGTTCTTAGTTCTGTTTATTTGAATTAGTTTGTAATTCCTGTTATATGCGGCTGATTGAAATACTTTTTAATGAATATACAATTATAACAAGAATAGTGCAAACTATAAAATGAAATGTTTATAAGAACAATATTGTTTACAATTAATGTTGTTGCCTAACCTCAAACAATCAATGTGTGCATTATATTTTTCAAAATATTGACTATGCTATAATAAAAACTTAGAATGGCTGATAAAGTACAGGATAGACATAATGCTTCTGATGAGATGGAAGTGGACTTTGTAAATAATGAACTTAATAACGATGAAGATGGGGGTATAAGAATAGATGATGATATTTACATTCCACCACCACCAAAAAAGATTAATGATTTAAATATAAATGGACCTAGGCTCATGATTACAAAAATAGTTAATGAAAACTTTAAAAGTTACTCTGGCAAGCAAGTTATTGGTCCTTTTCATAAGGTAAATATAATTATGAAATCTAATTAATCTTTATTTAGAATCTATATATTTATATTTTTTTCTTTATCATTTATCTTTTAGTGTTTTTCTGCAATTGTGGGGCCAAATGGAAGTGGTAAAAGTAATGTAATCGATTCAATGCTTTTTGTGTTTGGTTATAAAGCAAGCAAGATACGTTCAAAAAAGATCTCAGTTTTGATACACAATTCGAGTCAACATAATAATTGCAAAAGTTGCACCGTTTCTATATATTTCCAAAGTATAATTGATAAGGTAAATTAAAAGTAAAAAATTCTCTATTGTGTATAAGATTTTATTTGTATAAAAAATATATGAAAAAAGAAAAATAAATGTTTATAATATAGGAAGGTGATGATTATGACGTTGTACCAAATAGTGAATTTGTAATATCTAGAACAGCATTTAAAGATAATACATCATATTATGAATTAAACAATAAAAAAGTACTATTTAAGGAGATATCTAAACTTTTGAGATCTCATGGTGTTGATTTAGATCACAATCGATTTCTAATATTACAGGTATGAATGATAAAAATATAATTAATATTTCAAAATCTTAAGATCTAATTTAAAAATTTGTTAATAGGGTGAAGTAGAGCAGATAGCAATGATGAAACCAAAAACTGTAAGTGATAATGAAACGGGTATGTTAGAATTTCTGGAAGATATCATTGGTACTGTACGTTTCAAAGAGCCTCTTGAAAAATTAGTTGAGAAGATTGAATTATTATCAGAATGTAGGGTAGAAAAAATGAACCGTCTTCGAATTGTTGAAAAGGAAAAAGCAGCTTTACAAGAACCTATGCAGGATGCAGTTAATTATTTGAGAATGGAGAATGGTGTAACAAAATTACAATATCAATTGTATCATTGTAAACGGTAAGTTACAGTATTATATTACGTTGCCTTAATATATTATTACCTTGTCTTTAGAGGTTTTATGATACATTATTTTATTTCATTTAATTCACATCAATAATTTCAAGTTTGTCATAAATCAGTGCTAGGACAGCACAGGAAATTACTTTACAAGAAGAAAAAACGAATGAAGTAGATAAAGATGTTAAAAATCTAGTAAATGAAATACAAATTATTCATCAAGAAAAGGAAGAAAAACAAAAGGTACTCAATGAAAAGAGTAAAAAATGGAATGCATTACAGTCTAATAAAAATAATATTGATGCACAATTTGAACAAATAAGAAAAAAGGATGAATATCTATATGCAGAGATGGTTGAGACAAATAAAAGAAGAAAAGAGAATCTTGCATTGGTGAAAACTGTAAGTTTAATTGTAAAATTAAAGATTTCTATGAGATTTATATTTTTATAAAAAGTTCATTTTTGTTTAATGATTTCAGGAAAAAAATAAATTAGAAGAATTGCAAGCAATACCTAAAAAAAATTCAAGTACGATCGAGGAATATGAACAACATGTTACGAAGCATGTAAAATCTAGAGAAAAGGAGGAAGCTGCATTGGTTACTTTAATGAGTGGTTTACGTGAACAAACGGAACCATTGCTTAACGAACGATCTCAATTAGAGAAAAATTTAATATCTCTTAGAAAAGATGTTGACGAAGCTAAGGGTACATTTGATATTGAAGATTCTAAATTACAATTATACACATCTATCGAACAAACAGAGCGAGAAAAATTGAATAATATAAAAGAAACTTTGGAAACTACTGTAAATACGATTAAACAAAGAACTGAACAACTTGATTCCTTAAATAAAAAGATTCCCGCTACTCAGAAAAGTTTGGATCAAGCAAAAAATGAGTTTCAACAAGTAAAGGATCGTGAGATTCAAATGACATCGAAGCTAAAGAATTTGAGAATTTCTTACGAAGAAAAAAGGTCCGCTATGCAAGCAAATAATTCGAGAAATAAAGTTTTGAATTTACTTATGAAAGAAAAAAGGGAAGGAAGGATTCCTGGTATTTATGGTAGATTGGTATGTTTTTTTTTTTTACATATGCCATTTACTTATGAACATTAACGTTTAGAAAATATCGTTTATAATTATTTTATTATTTTACTAATTTACTAATTTTCATTTCAATTAAAGCTATTTAATACGAGATGATTTTGTCATTAGGGTGATCTCGGTGCAATAGATGCTAAGTACGATGTAGCAGTTTCAACTGCTTGTGGTCCATTGGATAACATCGTTGTGGATACAGTTAACACTGCTCAAGCGTGCATTACTTTTCTTCGTCAAAATGATATAGGACGTGCAACATTTATACCTTTAGAAAAACAACAACGTTATCTGTCAAAGTGCAAACAAAAGTTACAGACACCGGAAAACGTTCCCAGACTTTTTGATTTAATACGCGTTGAGGATGAAGAAATATTACCAGCATTTTATTATGGCTTACAAGATACTTTAGCAGCAGATAATTTAGATCAAGCGACGCGAATTGCGTACGGACAAAGACGTTACAGGGTGGTTACCTTAAAAGGAGAACTAATTGAAATGTCAGGTACTATGAGTGGTGGTGGACGTACTGTATTTAAAGGTCGTATAGGTCAAAAAGTAGTTAGAAATGAGCCTTCTGTTGCTGACATTGATAAATTACAAGGAAATCTTGATCAAGTATATAAGGAATGTAACGATTTAAGAACTAAACAGCAAACTTTGGAAAATCAAATACATACTCTTTCAAATTCTTTGAAGGATATGATAGTTGATAGAAATAAATATAATATTGAGGTACAGACTCTTAAGGAACAAAAATCATTATTAGAAGTACAGCTCAAGAATCAAAGAAAAAAAGTTACAGAATCTGTATGCGATCCAAAGGAGGTACAAAAGTTGAAAAAAATTGTAGATGCTGCCAAAACGAAATTGGATATAGTTCAAGAAAAATCTACCATCGTTGAAAATAAAGTTTCTGACATCAATATGGAGATTGAGAAAATATCTGGTGGGCGTGTAAAGGAGCAACAGCAAAAAATATCAAACTTAAATAAACAGATAGATAAAACAAAAGGTGAGATTTATAAATTACAAGTGGCTATTACAACAGCCGAACGAAATTATAAAAAAGTGGAACAACGTATAAAAACCCTTGAAAACGATATACTCACTGCGGAAGAAAAAATACGTGAAATGCAAAATCAGAAAAGTGATTTAGAGGAAAAGGGCAAAGTTTTGTTGGAAGAATTAAACAAAGTTAATGCGGCACTAGTAGAACGAGACGAAGCTACGGCGTCTATAAAGGGAGAATTGGAAGTATTAAAAATTCGTGAAAATAAAATGAAAGCCGTGAAAATAGATTTAGATCAGAAGTTTAGTGAATATAAGAAAGTTTTAGCGGCGATTAAACAACGACTACCAGATTATGATAGGAAAATAGATTCTTTGAAACTTCATACAATTCCAGGGGAACAACCTGGTGTATTAAAAGAATTATCAGAGGAAGAAATAAATGAATTGGACGAGAAGGTTGTAACTGATAAATTAACTAAAGCCATGCAATATTTACCAAAAGATACTCCTAATATGCAAATTATTGCTGATTACGAAGAAAAAGATAAACTTTATTTACAACGTGTTACGGATCTCGAATTAATAACTACTGAAAGAAATAATTTAAGAGATATTTATGAAAATGTACGACGACAAAGAATGAATGAATTTCTTGGTGGTTTTACATTAATAACGAGTAAGCTGAAAGAAATGTATCAAATGATAACTTTGGGAGGAGATGCTGAACTTGAATTAGTCGATTCATTGGATCCATTTAGCGAAGGGATAGTTTTCAGTGTAAGACCACCAAAGAAATCTTGGAAAAATATTAGTAATCTTAGTGGTGGTGAAAAAACCCTGAGCTCTTTGGCTTTGGTCTTTGCATTACATCATTATAAACCGACCCCATTATATTTTATGGATGAAATAGACGCAGCTCTGGATTTCAAAAATGTTTCCATTGTTGGTCACTACATTAAAGAGAGAACAAAGAATGCCCAATTTATAATAATATCCCTTCGATCGAATATGTTTGAACTTGCAGATTATCTTGTAGGAATATATAAGACATATAATTGCACAAAAAGTGTCACAGTTAATTTGGCCAAATATTATGTCAATCATGGAATTTCACCACCAACACAGATAACTATTTCTAGAAATCCTTATACCCAAACGCAACTTACATCAAAAAATAATACGCAAGACGAACAGCCAATAAATGCAGATAAAGTTGCGCATTCTAACGGAACCGATTTGAATACCTCCTTAGGGTAAGATTTAATAGTAATGATTTTATTGGGTTGAGTACATGTGTATGTTTTTTATGATTCATTCATATATTTAACTGGCGATTTCAGATTACCAAATTTGAGCCTTTGTGAAACTCCAAAGAAATCTAATAATTCTAAGGAAAATGTCAATAATGAAGAGAAAAATGGAAACAAAGAACCTGTAAGGAAGAAAAGGAGGATATAAAAGTGTTTTAGTAATATTATTATTAAGACGAAGATATGTTTTAATAAGGACATACCTTATGTAAAGAAAAATACATCTTGTGCAATGCGAAGAAATAATTATTTGAACAGAATGCATTGTTTCGCCAAATACATTTAATAATGCCTCGTAACATTTTCTCAGTCTCGTTAACATTATTTCTTATCGATATATATATATTTATTATCAATGTCATTGGGCAGAAATTATGGAAAAGATTTTTTTTTCAAATTAATACATTTAAAATTACATTTATAAATATACACAAGATTATTTCACTTCATTAATAATTTCATATTAAAGATCATAGTGTCTTATACAAAATTGGCCTAACATTGCAAGAATTATATCTATTAACGTAATGATTATTTTTATTCGTACGCTTTGTGTATTTGTAAAATAGTCGACGAGAATACAGTGCTCTTTTACAATTGTATAAAAATATGAAATATACATTTAACACTGGTGAAAGTTTCTCACCTATGGTAATATAATTGCTTTAATTAAAAAAAAAAAAAAAAAAAAAAATATACGTATAGATATCAATGTCGATTTGTTTTTATTTTTCTTTTTAAATGGCAATATTGAATTAAAGTGAATAATGACAAGAAAAAAAAAATTGTATTGTAATGTACAAATTGGCTTAGTTTAATAATTGCCGTATAAAATAATTATATATATATATATATAATATATATTTATATATATATATATATATATATATATATATATATATATTATAAATGAGCAATATTCTTATATACTTATAAATTTAAATACACATACTTATCATTTATACTAATATTTATGTATTTTTATATATTCTCTTTGATACCAATAAACAAAGTTACGCGTAGTAAAGTAATACGATATTATGGAAGAAATGAAATGATGTAATCATGCATTCAGTAATCCTTCCTACGATTAATAAAATTTATGGAAGATTAGACATTTCTTTGTGAAGAATATGCGATAAGATATACTTTAAAAAGATATTTTTTCTACTCGAGGAAACTCAATGCAAAAACAATTTATCAACAAAAACAACATGTGTAAATTTCTGTAATATTAATGTATCATAAATTAAATTATTAGAGAGTCTTTCTATTGATTAGATAAAAACATATTATGTTATTGGTATCTTATTGCATTTGATATCAAACAATTTTTAATATATATTTTGTATATCTGAGAACGCATAAATACATAAATAAAAGTCGTCATTAACGCCTTTGGTTGCATTCTACGTGTTTGTATATAGAAATCGTTACGATTAGTCTAGAGGAGAGGATCAAAGGAAAAATAGAGGGGCGTGGTGTTTTGTAAATCGGTGGGGAACTCGATATAAGTATATACGATTAACATTTTTAGAACGGTGTATTCTTGCAGAAGCGAAAATGACAGCTAACAGAAAGGAAGGTAGTAGCGACGGTGTAACGAAGGTGTCGCCAGGTAGATTTATTTATCATTGTCATTGTCAGTGTTATCATTATCACCATTATTATTAATAACTGTGTACAATTGGATGTATGTTGAAAATAATTTATTCGAACGATCCTCTGATCGACGCGTTTCATCAATTGTAAATTTTAAATTTAACAAATAATTTTTCTATTGCGATGAACATTGTGATACATTCAAGAAACGTTTCGAAGCGTATCATTAGCTAGCTCGTAAACTTAACACTATATCTACGTTAATATAACACTTTTTATAAATTATATTATTACTTTAATAATTTTCTTCAAATTATTTTTTATTATCATATTTTTTTACGTCGTTTCTTGACTTGTTGAAGAAATTTTTACTGAGTTTGCCTATTACCCTAAAATATAATCTCATTTACGTACTTTTCACGTACACCATACGATTTGTTTTGTTTAAATAAATTAGTTTTTTTTTTGTTTAGATTCAAGAGATATTTTTAATTTATTAGAATAAATTAAAACCGCGTTCGTTATCGCAATTAATAAATAATTTTTTGATGATTGAGATAATATTTTAATTGAAAAACAAGATAACGAGGAGATTTTTGACTTATACGAGTGTCTTATTGCGTTCTCATTTCTAGATGTATATATCAAATTTACCCTCTCTTTTTTATCTCATTTTAATCATAACAGTGTTTAATTGTAGATAAGTTATATTGAAATACTTCGTAAATACGTAAAAAAAGATAAATCATTTTTAGTTGATTCGTTGCCTTCTTGATAAATTTTTATCTTAATCTCGAAATAGTATTAAATATATAGGTATATAATATTAGATTATATTATGAATTAATCCATGAATATATCAATCGTCAAGAATTAGAAGAAAAAAATGACACGTGTAAAATTTAAATATTTAAATGATCTTGACATAATAAGGCTTTTTCATTTTTTAATTGATCGGAATTAAGATCAAGATGAACATTACTTTCATTTATTGAATATAATGCGTGTATGTGTTTTATATACATATATGTCTCTCTATATATATATGCCATACATATGTATGTGCTCTACATATGTGTATATATATATATATATATATATTTCAGGTAAACTGGGGGTCAGACATTTACAAGTCCTTCTACTTTTCTTCGCCATGGTCATTGGATATTTTCTTAGAGTGGGAATATCAGTGGCTGTTGTGGCAATGTCGAACTCTACTACAGCGAACCCAGAGATCGAAGTAAGTAATTATTCAATGTTTATAACGTTCAGCATCAAAAACCAGCTATAAGCTATAATATTAATGTATTCGACAAAAGATTAAACGAAAGTATTAATTTCTCTAAATGAATTCTATTAATATGTAATTATGGAAGTATAAAACAAATTATTTAAAAGATTTTATAAGTTAATATTTATATATATATTAAATTATATATATATATATATATATATATATATATATATGTGTATGTATGTATGTATATGTAATATATCTGATAAATATTTGTAATTTTTAAATAATAATAATTTTTTAATAATTTTGTGACATTTTTAAACAATTAGATCAATCTTTTTTTATATTTAGGATTATGGATGGACTTCGTCGCAAAGGTCATCGATCCTTAGTTCGTTTTTCTGGGGTTACACGATAATACAGATACCATCGGGTTATTTCATCAGTATTTGGAGCACTCAAAAGGTCCTCTGTTTGGGGATGTTCATTTGCGGTGTATTTAGTTTATTGACGCACGTTGCTGCTCATTATGGTGGCATCATAGCTGTATACGTTTGCAGGGTAGGCATGGGTCTCTCTCAAGGTTGCCTCTTACCTTCCATACACAGCCTTCTCTCCAAATGGGTGCCGCCCTCAGAGAGGGCAAGACTTGGTGAGAACCGTTTGATACGCGAAATAGAACGAAAGTACTGAAAAAAGGTGCGAAAATTATAAACAAAAAAGAAAAAGAAAAAAACCGTGAAATACATGTTCCTTATTCTTCTCTTTACCTATTGTTTTATTATTAGTTTCATTATCTCTCTCTCTCTCTCTTTCTTTCTTTATTTCTTTATTCAATTATATCGTTTTTTTCTTTTTTTTAAAGGTACCTTCACATACGCAGGAGCTCAGTTTGGTACAGTCCTCGCTCTTCCGTTTAGTGGTCTACTCGCAGCATCATCAATAGGATGGCCTAGCATTTTTTATATTTTTGGTGCTTTTGCTGTCTGTTGGAGTATAATTTTCCTCTTCCTCGGTTCTGATACACCGTCTACTCACTCAACCATTTCCATTGAAGAAAAGATGTATATTAAGAGCAGCCTTGAAAGTACTCATACTGATAACAAAGAGGTGAATAAATTATAATATGCAAGAACAATTTTTAAAATTTCGTAAATAATGCCGATGGTACGAACGTAATGAATAAAAACTGACTTCATCGAGGAACGATAAAGTATTAAGCATTGGCCTTTACAGGACACATTTATTAAACGTAAAATAAAATTGCGATAATAAATGTGTTTTACATAGCAAATAAGAATTAAGATACCGCAGGCTAATCGTAAATTTTATTTATATACTTTGATTTAGTGAGCATTAGTTGATCTATTTCTAATGATCAGAGTACAACGATAATTTCTTTTTATAGAGTTCGATAGACTCGGTAATTATTCATATTCTAAATGGAAATATTTCGATTTGGTTTGATTATGTAATCACACGATAAGAAAAATAATTCATATCGAGTATTAAAGAATGAACAATGTGCGTAATAATTCTTCAAGAGCTTTCTCTTCTGGAATAATTATAATTTTATCGCGACCGAACGATTAAAAAAAAATGGTATTCGATCGATTTTTTACACGCTGGATTTATTTTTGTAATAATTGTTATTGTTCGGAATTCCATCGCGTAGCTGTTATTATATCATTGGAATAGATCATTTTTTTCTTTCTTTTTTGTTTTCTTTTTTCATCAAAGCAAATTATAATTTACGATTGCTTCATGCTGAAAATATATTTTTGTTCAATCCTATTTGTTATTTTTAGCTTCTTACTTGCTATTGTAATGCACTTTTAACGATAATACAATACGTTGTCTTTTTAAATTAAATTTCCTGTATGTTCGGTATGTTTTGCGCGTCGGCTCAAGGCTGACAGAAAATGTGAAATGTTATAACTAACGTGTTATTAGTGAGAATTCAAGTAGAAAAAAATTCGAGGAGATAATGCGTCATTGGAAATTTGACGATTTTATCAGATTTTTTTTCATTGATAACTTTGGAAACGAGGATAAAATTTTAATCGAAGTTTTTTTCTTTTTTTTTTTTTTTATCTTTCTTCTTCTTTTTTTAATCATTATTGTCACTCTCTAAGTATTGCGCTAAGCCGTTTTATCGAGTAACAATGTATTACGAATTATTATGTAAGGAGATCGCATCTTACTTGTTAGTTTCACAAAGCGATTAGATAGTTATGCATATATATACATATTTATTTATTTACTATTACATACGTAAAGAGAACGGACGTATCGATCTCGCATATATCATTACGCGAGCATTGCTTTTACAATTGATTTAATACATAATTTAATAGGAACGAGAGATTGTCTCGTGTATCTATATATATACGTATATATAGTTACTACTATTTGAATTTGTCCTTTACTTTACTCGTTAAAAGAAAAGATTGTAAAAACTGAAACTGTAATTGCACACGGTAAAGGGAATACCACTGTAATTATGAATGCGTCAACTGTACTTTTCACATGATATAATACGTGATACGTTATATAATCAAAAAAGAGTTTTTTATTTCTTTTTTTTTTATTTTTTTTCTCAACGATTATGAATTTTCGAAGAAATTTTTTGTTATTGGAACTTACGTTAATATCGTATTTATATCGTTTTCTTTTTTTATTAATGCTCGGAATTATTGCGCTGTTTCAGAAATTACGAACACCATGGAAAGAGATTTTTACATCGACACCAATGTGGGCATTGATAATCGCTCATTGTGGTCAAAATTGGGGATATTGGACTCTTCTCACAGAAATGCCAACTTATTTGAATTCCGTTTTAGGTTTTGATATCGAAAAGGTAATAAATTGATCGTGCGAATATATCATTGAAATACTTTTCTCATATTAATATATTGCTCTTATTAATTGTAATAATTTACAGAACGGAGGTATCTCAGCATTACCTTATTTGGCGATGTGGATATTAAGCTTCCCTATAAGCTGGCTTTCGGATTATGCTCTTAAAAAGAATGTCTCTAGATCGATAACGAGAAAGTTAGCTAACACTCTTGCCTATTGGGGCCCTGCCGCAGCTCTGATTGTTTTGGGTTTTGTTCCGATTAATAATCCACTCTGGACTGTTATAATTCTTATTGTAGCAGTTGGGCTCAACGCTGGATCGCTTTGTGGATATCAGTTAAATCATATCGATCTTAGTCCGAATCATGCCGGTACTATGATGTCTATCACTAATTGTTTGGCCTCTGTTACCGCGATAATTGCACCAATAATCTGTGGAGAAATTATTACCGACCTGGTAAGTATAATTTTTATCATATATAATATTAGAGATTTATTTTATATGTTGCGTATTATCTTTCTATTATATAAATATTTATGAAGGCGTTCGTTATCTTATATACAGTGTATATATATATATATATATATATATCTACTAAATATATGTATATATATTTTATTTTTTTATTACAGAGCAGTACACATCTATGGTCAATAGTATTTTATATTTCCGCTGGCGTTTATTTTGTGAGTAATTTGATATTTCTCATCTGGGGTAAAGCCGAAATACAATGGTGGAACGATCTTAAAAGTGATAAACAGAACAATATAATACACAGGGCGATTTAGTGTGCCATATTGATTCCAACAAGAATAATGGTGTTGCAATTATATCTTTTTATGCGAATTAGCATTTTGTAAAATAAATATACTCATAAGCATTTAACAGAGACTGTATTAATGCGCATTATTCATTCGCATAATTCTTCTTTTCATGTTAATTTTAGTGCACCATTTGTCTTGTTATTATTATGTTATATTTATATCTTGTACAAAAGCTCAATCATTATTTATTGAATTATAGTTATATAGATAACAGAACAAAAAAAAGAAATATATATATATATATATATATATATATATATATATATATATATATATGTATTATATTGTATTTTATGTATATGTATATATGTGTATATATACATTATATTGTTAAAGTTAAAATTTGTTGAATGAATAATATTATTATTAATTATGTTGGTTCTTATTGTACCTTCCTACGTGATTTGAGGCATTTAACACTCATAGATAATAATTACCAAAGTAACAAATTAATTTCTTAAATTATCGACGGCACATAGTCAAAATTATTAGTTGTTATTTCTGTTGATAGTAGCACTGTAATTATTTACCTTCTTTCAATAGTACTGCGTTTAAGAAGGGAATGGTTAACCCTTTTCTTTAACGTGTTGTAAAATAATGTATAAGTAATATTTAAAAATTAATATATCTACTATTACGTTCTATAAATAAGAATAATAAAGAGATTAGAATTTTTTAGTATTTGTAATACACGTTAAATATAAAACAATTTTAATTTAATATTACTACAGAGTTAAATTTGGAACTTCGTGTTGTTGATATTTAATATCAACGAAAAATGAACATTTAATTGATTTTGACATTTATTAATTCAATTTTATTTTGAATTCCAACGATAAAATATCAGAATACAAACTTTCCATATAGCTAAATTGAAATAATTTATATTTTCGATAAAACAATGATTATTTAAACGATGTATAGTGTACACAGGGTATAAAAAGGAATTTATACGATAGTACATTTGTTCAAACATTACGTAATCCATAACTCGCGAAAAAAATGAATTAATATCAATTTAATGCCTTCATAAACAGTCGGATAACTACACATCAACAATCATATCTCTTTCTAAACAGAGAAACGTATAAATTAATAATTTTAATAATTTTTCCACTTATTTAGACAATTTTTAACCTACACGGTGTCCAATAAACTAATATTTAAACAATAGTACATTCTTATAAACATTAAAAAGATCGCAAAGTGTGAGAAACTTATAATAATCTTAATTTAGAATACCTATAAGTAAAAATTTTTATTTCCGGTTTGTTGAACTTATGCAATATAAACATAAACGATACTTTAATTAATTTTGTCATTTAGCATCTTAATTTACTTTTGGAATCCGACGAGTGTAAATCGAATCTCACCCTTTCTGAACGTAAACGCATATAAATTAATAATTTCGATAATTCTTCGATTATTTAAATAATCTTTAATACACACGGAATACAATCAACTAATATTTAAACAATAGTACATTCCGGTTAATGTTAAAAAGATTACAAAATGCGATAAACTTATAATGATCTTAATTCAAAATTCTAATACTTAAAAATTTTGATTTTGAAATTGTTAGCCTTGAACAATATAAACATAAACATTCCTTTAATTGACTTTGTCATATACCGTCTTAGTTTACTTTTGGAATCCAACGAGTGCATATCGAAAATCTATTTCTAATCGCGAAAATTTATAGATTAATAATTTCGGTAATTTCTAAATTAATTAAACAATATATAATGTACACATAGTACGATAAAGTAATATTTAAACAATAGTAAAATCGTTTAAAGATCTTAAAAAAAGAAATTTTAAAATAAAATTCCAATACTTCAAAATTTTTAACACGCGGTTGTTAGCCTTCTGCACTATAAACATGAACGGTCTTTCCATTAACTTTGACGATTCGCAAGTTAGTTTCCTTTTGTACTCCGACAAGTACACATCGATTCTCTCAATTTCTAATCGCGTAAACTTATAAATTAATAATTTCGGTGATTTCTAAATTAATTAAACAATATTTAACGTATACGTAGTACAATAAACTAATATTTAAACAATAGTAGATCCATTTAAACATTATAAAGAAATAAACGCGGAAAGAACTTAAAATAATTTTGATATAAGATTCCAATACTTCAAAACTTTATCTCGGGGTTGTAGGCCTTCTGCAATGTAAACATAAACGCGCCTTTGATTAACTTTGACGATTCGTGAGTTAGTATCCTTTTGCACTCCGACCAGTACACATTGACACCCTCAATTTCTAATCATGTAAATTAATAAATTAACAATTTTGAAAATTTCTAAATTAATTAAACAATATTCAAACGTACGCGTAATACAATAAACTAATATTTAAACAATAATAGATTCGTTTAAACATTATAAAGAAAAAAATCTAAAATAATTTTGATATAAAATACTGATACTTTAAAATTTAATTTCGGAGTTGTCGGCCTTGTGCAATATAAATATAAACAGTCCTTCGATTAACTTTAACGATTCGCTAGTCAGTATACTTTTGCTCTCCGTCCAGTGCACATCGGTAATCTTTATTTCTAATCGCGGAACTTAAAAATTAATAATTTCGGTAATTTCTTAATTAATAAAACAATCCTTAACATACACCGAGCACAATAAAACAATATTTAAACAATAGTAGATTCGTTTAAACATTATAAAGAAAAAAATCTAAAATAATTTTGATATAAAATACTGATACTTTAAAATTTAATTTCGGAGTTGTTGGCCTTGTGCAATATAAACATAAACAGTCCTTCGATTAACTTTAACGATTCGCGAGTCAGTATACTTCTGCTCTCCGTCCAGTGCACATCGGTAATCTTTATTCCTAATCGTGGAACTTAAAAATTAATAATTTCGGTAATTTCTTAATTAATTAAACAATCCTTAACATACACCGAGAACAATAAAGCAATATTTAAACATTAGTATATTCTTTTAAACATTATAAAGAAAAAAATCTAAAATAATTTTGATATAAAATACTGATACTTTAAAATTTAATTTCGGAGTTGTCGGCCTTGTGCAATATAAACATAAACAGTCCTTCGATTAACTTTACCGATTCGCGAGTCAGTATACTTTTGCTCTCCGTCCAGTGAACATCGGTACTTTCTATTTCTAATCGCGGAACTTAAAAATTAATAATTTCGGTAATTTCTTAATTAATTAAACAATCCTTAACATACACCGAGAACAATAAAGCAATATTTAAACATTAGTATATTCTTTTAAACATTATAAAGAAAAAAATCTAAAATAATTTTGATATAAAATACTGATACTTTAAAATTTAATTTCGGAGTTGTCGGCCTTGTGCAATATAAACATAAACAGTCCTTCGATTAACTTTAACAATTCGCGAGTCAGTATACTTCTGCTCTCCGTCCAGTGC
Source organism: Vespa crabro (assembly GCF_910589235.1). Taxonomy (NCBI): domain Eukaryota; kingdom Metazoa; phylum Arthropoda; class Insecta; order Hymenoptera; family Vespidae; genus Vespa; species Vespa crabro. The sequence continues at coordinate 11,582,752 of NC_060957.1, forward strand.
ACATCGGTAATCTTTATTTCTAATCGCGGAACTTAAAAATTAATAATTTCGGTAATTTCTTAATTAATTAAACAATCCTTAACATACACCGAGCACAATAAAACAATATTTATACAATAGTAGATTCGTTTAAACATTACAAAGAAAGAAACGCGCAAGAAACTTAAAATAATTTTGATATAAGCTACCAATACTTTAAAATTTCTATCTCGGGTTTGTAGGTCTTGTGCCTACACATATAAACGTAAACATAAATGCTTTGATTAAATTTGACAGTTTCTTATTGATACAGTGATATTAATAATTTTGTTTTTATTTTTTTGCTTTAGAACGGCATTGCAATCACTTGCGAAGCATTAATGTCATTGAATATTTGTATCGGTGGAATAAGAATATCGCGAAGTAGAAGCAGTGTTTGTTCGTTCGTGTTTCGCGATTTAAACAAGTGTATTTGTATCGATTGTGTGCAATGCAATCGTTAGAGTCAGTGTTTGTTTGCAAATCGTTTTGCTTTTTTAACAGTCTCACAGACTGTATTAAACAAGACAGTATAGTTTCTCGAAGTAAATTCAGTGACCGTTCGTTGAAAATTATTTATCGCGTAATAGAGTCAGTGCATCATTGAAGAGGATTTTGATCAACTTCGGTGTCGACCTACCTAATCAACAATTTCGACTTAAACCGCGGACGAGTGTTTTGGAGCCATCGCAGAACTTCTTAGGTTGTAAGTGAATTTTTAAGTTCCTCCGATCACTCAATCATGTCGAGGACAAAAGGTCCGAATCGACACAAGTGATTGGTTGTAATTAATTAGTAGAAGAGCATTGAGTGACCACGAGTAAATTTCTTCGGAGATTTACTCGTGAATGGTTTCTTATTTTTTCATTTATTTATTAAATCAGGATAGGGTCTTCTTGCTCAAACACGTTTATAATTATTTGAGATTTTGAATATTTTAATACATCTTTAAATATTTTACTCGCGCGGGAATAAGTAAAGAATCGATATTCATAAGTTCTAATAAAAAACGAGCAAGAAGACACTCGCGATGGATAGTTTCTGGATTACAAACGAAACTGTGGATGATTTTATTACAATAATTAAAATATTTGTTTGTAAGAAGGAACGTCCAAGGATTTACTTTATATTTTTAAATAATTATTAATTAAATATTTAATCAATTTAAATTGATACAAGAAAAGTCTCAATAGAATCATTGGTTTTGAAAGAGAAAAATCGAGTAGAATGATTGCTAAAAAACAAAGAGACGTAGTCCGTAAGCCTAGATGATAAATTAATTAATTTTTAGCTCAGGATTTTCAGCAATTAATATACTATTATCTAATTTCTAATTTTTTTATAATTAATATCTAATTTCTCCCACGCTATGAAAAAGTATCTTTCGAAAGGATAATAAGTTTTCAGATGCATTAGGGTTGTATTAGGGTTTTCTTTCATATCTTAGAATTTGGAATCAAATTTTGTCGTTACAGTTATAGAGTGATAATCGATTAGGTTGAGGCACGAAGCAAAGAAGAGTCTACATGCCGAAGACAACATGTGGTTCAAGAGGACAACTATTAGGCTATTGAGTTATTTTCGAAGATTCACTAGAAACTTTCGAGAATGGCTCTTAGTTTTACCATGTTATTATTTTAATTTTACCATGTTGTCACTCAAAATGCTCTTTTGGTGATGGGTGTAAGGGTGTAAATTTAAAAAACTGATAAATCCGTAAATAATATTCCCACATTGCCACGCGTACGCGAATAGGATTATTTCATATTTTATGCCTTTTTAATATTAAACTTTTTTTAAAAATTTAATTGAATTTATGATTCTAATTTAATAAAATCAAATTTTACGTTAAAGTCGATTGATAAATTTAGCACATTTTTTCTTTTCTAAAGTTCAATTCAATTCATAATTTTATTCTAATAAAATCGAGTTCTATATTAAAATCACATATCTATGAAATATAAAAGTAATATAATATTTCTTTAGATCAGTATTCAGAATTTTTCATTCTTTTTTAATTAATATTTTTTTTTTCTTAGCTTTTAAGTTTAATTAAATTAAATTCAGACTTTTATCGTTCGTATAATTAATATACATATATACATATTCTTTCGTTTTCCTTATTTCTTTTCAGCTAGCTCTAAGTTGTGAGATCACGAACACGGGAAGGAATAATTAATAAATAGGATTATCTTAACATTTAAACAATGAACGATATACGTAAAGTATAATTAATTAATATTTAAACAATAAAATAATCTTAGCAACGTTATAAAAATCATATACATGTATTGTCATTTACTATCGATTAATAGATATAATAATATTTCTTTCAGAGAGAATAATATTTATTTATATTAATCGTTTATTTTTCTTAAGTTTAATCAAATTAAATTTAGCGTTTTATCGTTCATATAATTAATATACATATATACTAATTCTTTTTTCTTTCCTTATTTCTTTTCAGCTAGGTCCGGGTCGTGGGTTCGCGAACACGTGAAGGAATAATTAATTAATATTTAAACAATAGGATATTCTGAGTAACGTTATAGGGAACATGTACATATATTATCATATATTATCGATTAATAAATATAATATTTCTTTCAGAGAGAATAATATTTATTTATATCTGTGTTCAGATTATTTCATTTCTTTTTAATTAATCTTTTATTTTTCTTAGGTTTAATCAAATTAAATTCAGCATTTTATCGTTCGTATAATTACTGTCATTTCTATTTTTTCTTATTTACTGTCATTAATTATCCTCTATATATATCTCGGCTGGAACCCATGGGTGTGTGTCTCTGTGTGGGTTGCTCAGCATTTTATAGAGCTGCTTCTCTTTTCTTCTCTTTCTGGGGCTCTCTTTTCTATTTCATATTTTTCATTCTTATTTACTATTATTAATTATGATTTATAAGTCTCGGGTGGGACCCATGGGAGGGGCTCATGGGTGTGGGCCTCTGTGCGGGTTGCTTTCTCAGCATCTTATAGAGCTGCTTCTCTTTTCTTCTCTTTTTGGGACTCTTTTTTCTATTTCATATTTTTCATTCTTATTTACTATTATTAATTATGATTTATTAGTCTCGGATGGGACCCATGGGATGGGGACATGGGTGGGGGCCTCTGTGCGGGTTGCTATCTCAGTATCGTGTAGAGCTGCTTCTATTTTCTTATCTTTCTGCAGCTATCTTTTCTATCTAATATTTTTCTTATTTAATTATGTTTTTAATTATATTATTAATTTGTTATTTCTTTTCATTATGTCTTTTCAGATTTTTATTATATTATTTCATTTTAATTATGATTTACAGGTTTTAGGTAGGAACCATTAGATGAAGCGGACTGTTGTTTCAGCAGCATGCAGAACTACTTCTATTTTCTTATCTTTCAGTTCTTTTATTACTCATATTTTTCTTCTTTAATTATGTTTTTAATTATGTTTTTAATTATTTTATTAATATGTTATTTCTTTTTATTATGTCTTTTCAGAATTTAATTATGTTATTTCCTTTTAATTATGTTTTTTAATATTTATTTATGTTATTTCTTTTTAATTATGTTTTTATGTTTTTAGGTTTGTTATTAATATATTCTTATTAATTTTAATTTTTAAGCATTAGGTAGGACCCATGAGATGAAGCGGACTGTTGTTTCAGCATTATTATGTTTTATTTTATATATTCTTTTCTTTTTCTTATTTTCCCCTTAACTTTTTTTTTTCCAGGATAGATTGAGAGATAGATTCACCTGCGGTCGAATGCGTCATCGTAGCATGGCTGGATTCATCATCGATTTTTACGCGAGAATACGGGCAGGATAGGAGAACACTTACACGCTTGTCGGCAAGCACAGGCGTGGGTGTTCGCGGGCGCGATTAAACTTCGTTTGATTGTTCGAATCGAAAACGCGAATTTAGAGTAGAGTCACCGTTTTTCTAACACTCACGTGAATGAACGCGGGCGCGACTTAAAAGTCCTACCGGGGACTTCGTTTAAATTTGCTCGAATATTCGATTAGATTACCTCGCGAACGCGTTTTTTTAGAGTAGAGTCACCGTTTTCCGAACACTTGCGTGGGTGTTCGGGCGCGATTAAAAGTCCTATCATGGACTTCGTTTTAGTGTTGAAATTCGGGGTGCGCGAACGGTTTACCTTGTAGTGCTGTACATAGTTAACTGATGTTATGATAATCCTAATGTTTGGTAGCGGGGCGGAAATCCCGACAAATATCATGGAAAGTCTAAATACCGGTTAACATATGTCACTTTGGATTTCAACTTAGAGTCACCGATATTCTAACACTCACGTGAGTGTTCGCGTGCGCGATTAAAAGTCCTACCGGGGACTTCGTTTTGTTTGCCCGAATATTCGATTAGTTTATTTAGAGTAGAGTCACCGTTTTTCGAACACTTGCGTGGGTGTCCGGGCGCGATTAAAAGTCCTATCATGGACTTCGTTTTAGTGTTGAAATTCGAAGTGCGCTTTGGATTTCAACTTAGAGTCACCGTTTTTCTAACTCTCACGTAAGTGTTCGCGTGCGCGATTGAAAGTCCTACCAGGGACTTGGTTTTATTTCTTCGACATTTCGATTAGATTACTTCGCGAATTTGGATAGAACAGTAGAATCTACGTAATTATAACACACGTGAGTGTCGCGAACGCGATTAATGCGCTTTGATTGTTCGAAATTCGGAAGCACGAATTCAGATGTGCATAATAATTCGTTATGCCTGAGGCGAGGGTGTTGAACGGTAAAGCTCTCTGTAAGTGGGGTCCCTGTAGCTAAGGCTATATACCTCCTGTTAGCTAAGTCGCCCTAAATATCCGAAGCGGAAGGCATAAGGGATCGGTATCGCGGAACGCGGATTTTAGAATAAAGTAGAGTCACCGTTAGCTCGTGGGTCTCCACATGCAGCAACTTCCACGTAGTGAGACCTGGGTCGATAATACTTGGAAGGACTAATAGTAAATTTTTAAATGCAAGTATTACGAGCGAATGGCTGCATATTGTATTACTTTTCCAATATCTTTTTAATCTAATTCCAACTGAACATTAATATTTTTTCATTTTATATCGCTAATAACACTTCAAAAGAAGAAATTTAACAGAAATATATTGTACAATAATTTCTTAGAGAGACGAAAAGGAAATTTTTCTATCACACTTTTGTGTCCGCTGTTATTTCTATTTATTCTTATTTACTTTCATTAATTATCTGTTGTGTATTTCGGGTGGGACCCATGGGAGGGGCCTATGGGCGAGGGCTTCTGTGCGGGTTGCTGTCTCAGCATCATATAGAACTGTTTCTCTTGTCTTATCTTTTTGGGGCTCTCTATTCTTCTCTTTCTGGGGCTCTCTTTTCTTTCTCCGGCTCTCGTTTCTATCTCATATTTTTCTTTTTGAATTATGTTTTCAATTATGTTATTATTATGTTATTTCCTTTTAATTATGTATTCTTAATATTTATTTATGTTGTTTCTTTCTAATTATGTATTTAATTATGTGTTTATGTTTTCAATTAATTTTTTGATTATGGTTTTGATTATGTTTTTAATTATGTTTTTAATTAAGTTTTTAATTTATTTTTATTAATTATAATTTATATGCTTTAGGTAGGACCCATGGAATGGTGCATGCTGCTTCTCTTTTCGTTTCTTTTTCTAGGTCTCTTATCTATTTATATATATTTTGTATTTGTATTTTGTATATGTGTATATATATTATTTTCTGTTTTATATATTTTTTTGTTTTTTTTATTTTCTCTTTAGCTTTTTCTTTTACAGTATAGACCATCGAGGGATAGGTTCATCAGCGGCCGGATGAAACATCGCATGGCAGGATTCATCATCGATTTTTACGCGCGAATACGGGAAGGATAGGAAGAACACTGGCGCGCGTGTCGGCGGGCACAGGCGTGGGTATTCTCGGGCGCGATTAAACTTCGTTTGATTGTTCGTATCGAAAACGCGAATTTAGAGTAGAGTCACCGTTTTTCTAACACTTGCGTGGGTGTTCGGGCGCGATTAAAGGTCCTACCGTGGACTTCGTTTGATTTCTTCAAAATCTCGATGGGGGTACTTCGCGAATTTCGGCTTAATAGTAGAATCTACGTAATTATAACACACACGTGAGTGTCGCGACGCGATTAGTATTTCTAAGGAGTGCGCTTTGATTGTTCGACATTCGGAAGGCACGAATTCGGATGTGCTTAATAATCCGTTATGTCTGAAGCGGACGGTGCAAATGGTGGAGCTATCTGTAAGAGGTGTGTAGTAGCTAAGCTACGCATACCCTGTTAGTTAAGAAGCCAGTGCACTGAAGCGGAAAGGTATCTCGGATCGGTAACGCGGAACGCGGATTTTAGAGTAGAGTCACCGTTAGCCCGTGGGTCTCCATATGCAGCAACCTCCACGTGGTGAGACCTGGGTCGTTAATACTTGCAAAGTCTAAGTGTAAATCTTATAACGCAAGTATTATCGAGCGAATGGCTGCATATTGTATTACTTTTCCAATATTTTCTCAATCTAATTCCAATTAAACGTATTCCTATTTTACATTGTTAATCATATCAAATAGATAAATGATTAAATATAGTAGAATACTAGAATAATTTTTTAAAGAAGCTTGTAGGAATCTTTTCTATCGCATTTATGTTCACAGTCGTTACTATTTATTCTTATTCATTTTTATTAATTATTATTTATAAGTCTCAGGTGAAAACCTTGAATCTAATTCTGATTGAACACTAACGTACTTACACTTATTATTACTAATAATACTTTTACGAATAAATATTGTAATAACATATAATACAATAATATAATAAAGAGAGATAATAATGAAAAGAAAAAGTTGAAAAAGAAATGTGTGTTATGTGTGTATGCGTGCGTGCGTGCACACGTGCGTATGTGTGTGTGTGCTTATATATTAAATATTATTTTATATAATATAAGTATTCACTAATTCTCGTACCAATTATTATATTTATAATTTTTTATGCATTTATATCATAAAATAAATGCATACCGGCGCTGCGTCGTATCTATCACGGATTACTGCGATAGGCACGCCATCATTAAATAAAAGATATAAATTTGGATAAATGAAAAGTTTGAGTTTTCAATTTATTACCACTATTTATTCTAACTCCCACTAATGCGATCATTATAATACGTGGTTGGCCTTGCTACCTGATAAACTGATACGATAGACTTATGACCGCGACGATATTCCCCGCTGAAGCTTATAGTTCATATTCTGTCCGTACATGTCGTTGAAGTCGTACACTCTTCGAGTGGAAAATATGAATGAACTTAAACTAACCTTAATTATACAATAAGTAATTGAAAATATAAAAAGGGGTACATTAACGTTTTTTTTTTTTTTTTTTTTTTTTTTTTTTTTTTTTTTTTTTTTTTTTTTTTTTTAATAAAGAAAAACTCATAAAAGAAATTAATGTATTGAGGAAAATGAAAAAAGATATTTTTTCGAAAAAATGATAAATCGTGTAAAAAGGCGAACATATATATAAATGTAGTTTTTAACCGTATATGTAGTATATAACCGTATATATATGTAAGTATGTAGTCTTATCATATAGTCTTACTTATTTCAGATGGCGTAACATAATTAAAAGTCATAAATACGCAACTAGTAAAATGATATATAATGTTACATATATGCTTTTAAAACAAATAAATTGCGTGATAACGCGAAATAAAATTTTTTAAAAAACAAGTTATATAATCATCTTAATTTTGTAGATATGCATCAGAATTTATGTACAGTTCTACTTTAAACGCAAATAAAGACATATCTTTTATCATATATATAAAAAGTATATAGTTATAACAATTGTGTAATAGATATTATAATATCACAGTTATAAATTTAGTTGATGACAAGAAAGAAAATAAACCTTTATTCAATCACATGGATACCAATCAAGATAGCAACACTTTTGATCCTAAAGGTATGTAATTTTGTCATATTATATTATTGCAATGAATTTCTATAATTAATTGTTTTGCAGATCATCAACATATACGTTATAATCCTTTAAAAGGAGAATGGGTATTAGTATCTCCACATCGTATGAAACGACCTTGGGGAGGTCAAGTAGAACCAAACGTAGACGAAGAACTTCCAGATTATGATCCTAATAATCCACTTTGTCCAGGAAATGTTAGAGCTAATGGAGAGGTAATTTCGTTATATTATTTATTACAATACAAATACTTAATATTTATAATATAACCCTTAGGTAACTCCTGTTTATCAAAAAACATTTACATTTGCTAATGATTTTCCTGCGTTACTTGAAACAGTACCTTCGCCATCAAAATCAAACGATGAATTGTTTCAAATTGAAGCTGCTCGAGGAACGTGTAAGGTGATGTGTTTTCATCCGAAGTCAAATGTTACCATAGCACTTATGAAAGTTGATGAGGTTAAAGATGTAATTATAAGGTAAGAATATATAATAAACACTAATATAAAATCTACTATAATAAAATCTCAAGAAAAGTATTTCGTGTTAAATTACTAATCTATAATTATTTTTTTTTTTTTTTTCGTAAAAACAGATGGATATTTGAAATCCTTGACTTAAGTAAACAATGGACTTGGGTTCAAATATTCGAAAATCGTGGAGCCTTGATGGGATGTAGCAATGCACATCCTCATTGCCAAATTTGGGCTAGTTCTTTTTTACCAAATGAAGCTAGAATAAAAGATAAATATTTAGCTGAATATTATGATCGTAATAAGAAACCTCTTCTTATTGATTATATGGAGAAAGAAATCTTGAAAAAAGTAAATAAAAGTATAACACATATAATAACTTAAACGTTCTAAGTAATATTCAAATTTGTAATAATGAAAATTAATAGAAATGAATTTTAAAAACATACTTCTTTTAATTGACATATCTTAACTTGATATATTTTAGGATCGCATTGTATTAGAAAATCGCAATTGGATAGTAGTTGTACCATTCTGGGCAGTATGGCCTTATGAGACAATGGTACTTCCAAAACAACAAGTAACAAGAATGCAAGATTTATCAAAAAGTCAACAAGAATCATTAGCAGTTATCATGAAACAATTATGCACAAGATACGATAACCTATTTCAGTGTTCCTTTCCATATTCTATGGGATGGCATGGTAATAATTATTTCATTGTCAACTTTTTTTTATTATACATTATCTTTTTAAATAAATATTTGTACGTAATTATTTGTATAAAAAATAATAATTATATAACAATTAAAGGTGCACCAACTGGTGAATATCTAAAACAAGATTATCCATATTGGACGTTTCATGGAATTTATCTACCTCCGTTATTACGTTCAGCTACGATAAAAAAACACATGGTTGGATATGAATTACTTGCACAAGTACAAAGAGATTTAACTCCGGAACAAGCAGCAGACAAATTAAGAAGTTTAAGTGATATCCATTATAGACATCCGGAAAGAAGTTTATCAGCAGAAGAATTAGCGAAATACAATTGAATTTCTCTTTCATAACTTTTTTGTAGCATATCTCTATTTTAGAAAAAATAATACTTGTATAAATTATATACAAACATATGTAACATATATATATATATATATAGATTTATATATATAATCGCAGATGTATACACATTTGTATCATAATGAAATATTGAATATTTCATTAGGCCGAATAATCAATAAATAGGAAATGTTGAATCGATTTTATTACTCCAGGCATGAATTCCTCCAATGATGTCTTTTATGTTTAATTTACTATCTTTAAATATCTCTTGAAGGTGTTTTACTGCTTTCTGTGAATCATTTCCTCTTCTACATAAAACATAAACTAGAAAAAAATATATACATACAAATTACATAATTACCCTTTTATTTTAATGTGCTTAATAATAATTGTTTATTCTATACCTTTTGATATTGTTTTTCCATTATCCTGCTTGTCTATTTCACTTTTTATTTGCTTAGTAGCATTATCCTTGTAAATCTCATACAATGGAATATTTATAGAATTTCTCAAACGACAAATTTGGAATTCTTCGGGTGAACGCACATCAATTAATAAGTGATCTTCTGTGTTAAATTTTATTATATGATTATATGTTTCAACTGTTATTCTATCTTCATTTTTAAGTAGATTTAAATTAGGATTTTTATCATTTGCTTTTGCACCACAGAACTGTTCATAATCAATTAATTCTTTTATAATTGGATTTTTTCCACAAATGGCACATTCTTGATTCCTGGTTCGTAAATTGATATTACGAAATCGTGTTTCAATTCCATCAAATACTAACAAACGGCCAGAAAGTGTTTCAGGCATGTCAAGAATTACTTTAATAGCTTCCACTGCTTGTAAAACACCAATAGTTCCAACAGCTAAAAATAATTGTGTTAAATGATAATTGTCTCAAATACGTTATTACAAGATATTTCAATTTAAAGAATAATAACCTGCTCCAAGTACACCACCATCACCACAATTAGTTACTGTTTCAGGAGATGGTGGTTTAGGAAAGATACATCGGTAACAAGGACCTTTGTAATTAAATACAGACAAATGTCCTTCAAAACGCAATGCTGATCCTGAGATCAAAGGTTTGTTACTTAAAACACACGCATCGTTTAATAAATAACGCGTTGCTACATTGTCAGTTGCATCCAATACAATATCATACAATTCTATAATTTTTAAAGCATTGCTACTGTCCAGTTGAAGTTTATAAGGAGTAACTTCTGTATAACTATTTAACCTAAAAATAAATACATAGGAAATAAATAATGATCTATGTATTTTAAAGAATAGAAGTTATCAATTGTAGTAAAAGTGAAAGTTAAGGAAATGAAAGTAACGATCATATACTTGTTGAGAAATTCTGCAGCTACAGTTACTTTAGGCATTCCAATAGATCCTTCCGTGAATAAGACCTGTCTGTGTAAATTATTAATTTCAATATTATCATAATCGACAAGTCCAATACGTCCAATACCACTGCATGTTAAGTATAATGCAGAAGGACAACCTAATCCACCTACTCCCACGATAAGTACTGAAGATTCCTTTATCTTTTTTTGTCCTAAAGATATAAATAACATAAGAATTCAATTTATAAAGAAATACATTGGAAACATTTTGCACCACCTGTTACACCAATTTCTGGCAAAAAAATTTGCCTGCTATATCTGCTAATTTCATCGTTATTCAAACCGTGGTCACGTGGAATTTGTTTCGCGCGCCTTATATTAGCTAACTCAGATTCCTTCTCATGCAAAAGCTCACGTAATTTAGCAATCTCATTTATCAATTCTTCTTCCTCCATGCTTCTATTAGAGAAAGATAATAATAGAAAAAATATTCAAAGAATATTATTTCTCTTTGAATCAACGTTACTATTTTATAAGTTATTTTTGTGTGTATTATATACTGTGTACGAAGTTCTGTGCTGTGTATAAAGTAATGAAGCCATGGACCTCAAATTAAAATAAGAACTTTAACTCTCTACGACTTTAATTCTATATCTATAAAGTTAGATGGTGCAATAATACGTCGATGTAATTTCCTCGAATGTATATGCACTTGTATGTATATATTAAATTTCGTTAATAATATATAGATCGAGTTATATCGTATTTGAGTAAAATTTAAGTACAAAACATTGATTGTTTTGATCTAAAGTAACAATTCCATAACATATATTCAGGAAGACATTTTCCAAACTGTTGATACACATATATGTAATTCAGACGTGCGCATTGCCTCATTTATACACAAGTAAAAAAAATATCTATTAGCGCGCCATCTGACCTTCCGAGTACGAAATTAAAATGGTAGGCAGTTTCTTTTTTAGATTAGTACACGGAAGTTCTCGGAGTGATCTTTCTTGTCCGAATTCTACTGTTGGTGTGTTGTAACGTTTAATAATGACGACTTAAATTTATAAATCGTTAGAAAAGAAAGCATTCTGTGATTACATAAAATTGTAACTTCTGTTTTTAGTTTTCTTTTTTTTTTTTTTTTCGAAAACGAGAAAACATAATAACCTTCGTTATTAATCGCTAGTAAATAATAGACGTGCTAATGTGGTAATAAAAAGCTATACACAAAAAGGATGATATACGTAATCATAAGATCTGCGTATTTACTCGTACAGTGACGTGCGCAATAGAGACGGCACAATGAGCAAAGGTGGTAGGAAGCTGACGATTAATGTCACGGTCAACTGAATTCTAGTTGTCTTGACAAGTGTGTGCAACAAAAAATGCATATATTTTAAAAAAGAAACGTGCATTTGGTTGAGAGATTTATTTTTTTTTTTTTTTGGCTTGCTCTCCCCCCTTCACCCCCACACCTCTCCGCCGTTAATCTTTCATCGAGATGGTGGAGCCAATTTTTGATTATCAATTTCGGCTAATACTGATTGGCGACAGTACGGTCGGGAAGAGTTCGCTCCTGAAATATTTCACCGATGGGAAGTTCGCAGAGGTACGATGCATTTTTGTCCTCTGTGATCATAACTTTTTGATAAACAGGAAGTCATCGTTATGCCTTGTTACATCTACTCTTTTTGGCGTCATGACACTTTCTATATTTTTCTTTTTTTTGTATTTCTATTAACGCGTAATATATGTGGACATTAGTCTGCATGCATCGTAGTATTTTGTAATCTAATCTTAAATATATACTATAGTGTTTCAGCACATCATTGATCTTTGGTTATGAAAAAATTAATACTAATATAATTTTAGTTATTAAGTATGAATAGCTTAATTATTAAATAATTATTATAAAATGTAATCGATTGTTTTATCAAACTGTTATAATGTATTTCACGTATTCAATATGTTCTTATTATTAGAACTATACATATTCTATTAGTGACTTGTAAAATTTTCATTTTAGCTCTCAGACCCAACAGTCGGTGTAGACTTTTTTGCACGCTTAATTGAAGTTAAAGATGGTACAAGAATAAAATTACAACTATGGGATACAGCTGGACAAGAAAGATTTAGGTAAATTGTGATTAAAATTGTATGTATGTTTGTATGTGTATATGTGTAGTACTCTATACACATATATATATGTATATATATATATATATATATATATACATATATATACATATGTATATAATTTCCTTTGCATGTCCTATTATATTTTATGTATAATAACCTGACGTAAAATGCTATTGCACAGATTATATTATTTTTACTTTAGGTCTATAACAAAGTCTTACTACAGAAATTCTGTTGGAGCACTACTTGTATATGATGTATGCAACAGAACTAGCTTTGAACATATTCCTCAATGGATGATGGAAGCACGTAGGCACATTGAACCGCATCGTCCTGTATTTGCATTGGTAGGTTGTAAATTGGATCTGGTAACAAATGGTGGCAGAAGAGAAGTATCAAAAGAAGAAGCTAGAGCTTTTGCTGATCAGCATGGTGTACATCATATAGAAACTAGTGCAAAGACAGGGGTCAATGTTGAAGAAGCATTTCGAACAGTTACTCAAGAAGTTTATAATAGAATACAGACTGGTGAATATAAAGTAGAAGATGGTTGGGATGGTATTAAAACTGGATTTGCTAGACCCGGTGGTTTAGATTTTAATTTAGTTGAAGCAGAGCCTGCAAAGTCTTCGTGTTGTTAAATTAGGAATGACTTTGATTTATTGAAAGAAACAAATTATTTTATAATAAGAAATCAATTGTGTTGAGACTTCATTTAAGACTGCTTACAATCTACATTTGATAAACAATTTTCATTTTACTCACTAAAGAATTCATATACTATTCACCACATATTTATGTTAAATAATATAAGCAATGATAAATGTAAAGATATAGAAAATGAGTCTATAGACATTCAACACAACTGATTTCATCCAGGGAATGTAGCAGAAAATTTAATACGTAGTGAATTATTGATTACATTTTTTGTACCATAAATGTATGTTGAATATTGTATATTCCAAATACTTTTTCCAATGTTGTTGCGATAGTAACAAATACAATTTTCTGAGTAGAAAATATATACAATTTTTACCGCATTCTTTGTTTTAGACAAAAGACTAACAATTATACATAATGGACATTATGCATACATATGAGGTAGAATTTTTTGTATATAGTATGTATAAATTAAAAAGTATATGAATGATTAAAAACATTTAAAAATTCAGATAGGATTGTTTTTTTTTTTTATTTCATTTAAAAACTAAAATATATGTATTTTCTTCTGAGTCATTTTTGTAATATGTATTCTTATAATAATGTATTACAAGTTTTATGTATGCTATTATAGAAATACTTTTATATAAATCTAACTTTCTGTTATATAACGGCTGTGCTCTTTGTTGAAATTATTTCATAATGAATGAAATAATAAAAAAAAATGTTACCAAGTCACATTTCTGAAAATAGTTTAGATTTATAATGTAATACATTAAATTATTTACATGAATGTACGTTAAAAGTATCTGTAATTCATTAGAGCATACATTGTATAAAGTGTTAAAGAAGAAGAAACATGAAATTTATATGCTTTTTTCTTTTTTTTTTTTTTTACTGAATATTTTTAACTTATAATAACAAATAATATATCTCATGAATAAGAAATCAAATTGTAGATTGTTATTTCATTATATTGGTACATTTGAAAACTTTTTACATGAAAAAATTCATGAGACTTCTTCTTGCAATAATGATATAAATCAATTAAAAGTTTGTATATAAAATAATTTGTGACACAATATATTTATACAACATAATTGTCATGACAAAATATTGTAATTGGTGTCTGATTATTTATTGGCACAATAAGTAAATGTGTTTTGCATTATTATATAGAATAACAATAAATACCTGTTTATTATGTCATATTTTATACATTATAACAGAAATCATGAAAACATAATGTTATACAATTTATTAGAAATCAATTTGATAAAAATTTACTACAAGCCAATTAAACATAATTATTTTGTTTAAATATAATTATAATTATGTTGAGTTTTAATAATAATATTCATAATATATGTCATGTGCTAAATGATATATGACTTTGTATGCTGATGTAAATAAAATTTTAATACTATACTTTTTATCTATACATTTTACAACACATTTATTGCATATTTATTTAAATTGATTATTAATGTATATTACTAAAGAAATTATGAACAACATATAATTGAATAATATCATTTAAAAAATATCATTTATATTATTCTAAAATGAATATTATTTAGCTTTGGTGTCATAATTGTATAAACAATATTCAGGATACTAATTCAAAAGTGTAATGCTTATAAATAATAAACGAAATTCCAATAAAATAATTGTATCATTATTAATTACATGAAAGAGATCATTCTTGTGTGCAATTTATTGTTTCAAATAATAATAAAAACAAAAATACAATCAATTAATACTAACAATTCAAATAAATAAAGTAAAAAATAATAAATTATAAAGATATATAATGTCAATTTTTTACATAAGTACTTCACTTGTTGCTATTGACGTTCAAGTTATAAAATACAACAAACACAATATATAAACTATCTATAATAATAACAAAGACATTGTAGCGATCAAAGATTTTATATAAACTTCAACTATAATATTCTATAAGATATAGTTTTGTATTTATATAACATGAATTAAATGAGAGTAAAAAAATTTGCAAAATATATATAAAAGTATTACAATAAATATTCATTAAACATCATACACATTAAAATGTAAATATTGAAATTTTTTCGATAATAATAATGATAATTCTATATTGTAGCTTATTATACATACTATTATTATCTGATAAACATATATATCTAATAAACAATATAGAATAAAATATACTCGATGATGGTAACGTTTATTTTCTGATATATGCATTAATAATGCAAGAAATTTTCGTTAATATAATAAGTAAGGAAATTGCAAATATTTTATTTATATTATTCTTATTATTCTAATGAATCACATCCAAACAATACGTACTCTTCTCGTGATAACCAAAAAGGATTACCTTCAACATATTCGGGTGGTGTTTTATCTATAAGTTATTTAAAAATACAAATTATTTAAAAGTCTTAATAACAAACGTTCATCATTATTACTATTTAAGCTTATTAAGAAGAAAAAAATGTATAAATATTAATATTACCAGGGTGTGTAGCTAATGATACATGTGTAGATCCCATTGCAACATTCCAACCATGTGTACCAGGACAACTTCTTACTTCCAAAATTTCACTATATTCAGGTAACAATTCTCGCAAATCTTTAGTCAGTCTCGATTTGAAACCAGATAAATCTGTATTACCCCCAGTAAGCAGAATGTGTGAAAGGCAATCGTACATTGTATCTTCCGGCAAACCAAATGTAACTTCTTTTATTACTTCTGGTAATCCAAGACTAATATACATCATCTCAGGTGCAATATATAATTCTGAACCTAATGACACTCTCTGATACATGGGCTCATTTTGTTCTTCAAACGTTAAATGCTATAAAAAAAAAGTTATTACTACATAATTTTATGTATTGCATTTGTGTTTATAAATTTAATAATTACCCAAAATTGTTTGAATTCATTACAACTGTCAATTCTAAGATTAATATGTTCTTTTATTTTCTGTACTCCTTCCCTTTCCTCATTTTTAATATTATAACTCAGTCTACATCTCTCTTTTACAGCTAGAGTATCAAGATAAGATATTGGAATTTGATGATATTCTTTTCGTTTCCAGTGCATAGCTTGTTTCAAGTGATAAGCAACATGCCAACCACCTACAGGTAACAGTTTCCAACGTTGAGGCATGACTCTTCCGCCAATTACTACAGCAACTGTTGTGTTTAATGCACCACTATCGACTACAATACATGTTTCTACATCCAATATAGCACATGCTGTTAAAGGTTTTGGAACCAAACATACTCTGTAAAGTATGTAAATCAAAAATAATGTAAATTTTTATGTTTTTAAAATAATAAAAAGTTATATGTAACAAAAATACCTTGTTACTTTAACTTCTTGAAATAAATAGTGTAATAATTGTTTCCTTAAAGCAGGATGTATAGCCAATGGCTCGCAAAACATGAGTACTGCATTTGGTTTTTTTAATGTTACATTTAAATCCATTTGATGAAACAAATGATCAAGAAAAATTTTAAGAATTAAAAATGTTCCACTATTTAATAAAGCTTCGGCTGGACTAAAAACTTCAATATTTGGTATACCAAGAATTTTTACGGTATCTGTACAATAACCATTTATAAGTTTCTGATAAATAGAATTAGATTTTGTAAAGGAAAGATAACTATGAAGTTTAATTAATTTTTTCTTTTCTTTAAATAATTGAAATGGATTACAAAATAGACAAAATAGTCTTGTTGTAGGTAATTCAGTATCATGAAATCCTAATAATTTTAATTTCCTTGCTAATGATTTTCCTTTACTTATTGGACATGTACTACAGCTTGGTATACTTGGTATCAGTATCTCCTCCTCACATTCCTTATTAAAATGTTTTGGGACGGCAAACATAGAAAAATGCCTCTTTAAACAATTAGATGGTGTAATTGCCCATGTATATTTATTTCCTATTTCGATTATAACTTTAGCATTTAACTCTTCCACGCAATTTCTTTGACACGTATATCCATTGCAATTGTAACACTTTGGAAATCGTACATTTTCACCTAATGTAATTATCATATGCAGTCTATAACACATTCCTTTAAAATTGACAGAAAATGATTGCAACTGCTTTATGTCAGGAAATTTAAACTGTACTTGCGATAATAACTGTAGCCATTTTACTTTCCTAAAATAAAAGAATCAATGAAAAAAAAAATATCATTATAATATTCATTAAATATCTTTATTTTCCAGATATCTTAGTATAAACAATATTTTGTTTATCAACATAATTGATAGAGTTTAAAGACTGCTGACTGACAACTTAACCTCTAACTCACCATAAATATTCGCTACTTGATGTTTTTCTTAAATAACTACAGGTATTACCAAATGCAATAATATCAGGTACATCGCAATGTAATAAAATTTTTATCCAAATCTCTTCAGGAAATATAGCAGGATCCATAATTACTAATAAAAATGATATAAAAAAGTATAGTCAACAATCATGAATTAAATCTTCAGGACATTGAATACGTTAGTCAGATTCAAGATTATAATACTAGCAGTAAATTGACTTAAGGCTGTTCATCAACCTTGGTTTTATTATGGTTTAGCAATGAATAGAGACATAATTATTAACCGATTGTGATGAACAAGGTTTAATTTTAAAAATGAATGTTTAAACAAGAACAAGAAATGCTTTAAATAAAGAAATGGAAATTTTATATGAAACTTTATGTACATGAAATATAACATATTCTTAAAGTATGTTATTATTTCAAATAACTTAATACTGTCATTTAAGCTTACAATTAATCGCATTTAATTAAAAAATGTATAAAAATTATTCTGTCAATAATTGACAGCATATTTAATTATTCGGCATATTTAAAATAAGATGAATTAGAGAACTTCTGATAATAATGCTTCGATATATGGATTTTTATGAGAACGAATTTCTTTTTTATATTCTGAGATCTTATCTCTTAGTTCTGGATTTGGTAAAGATTTATCTAATGTTTTGCATTTATTGAGAAACTCGGCTATCAAACCATCAGCTTCCTATAATAAAATTATATAAAATGTAAATAAGAATATTATTATATAAATAATGTAACATAAATCAATAAGAAACTATTATTTTCAGACCTTTATAATTTTTCGCTTTTTTTCTGGACAATTAGATCCTTCAAAAACTGTTCCTTGATAATCCTCTAATTCTGTTTGTTTTCGCTTAGCAAACTGTAATACACATTATTAATTGATTTATCTTATTTTTAATACAAGCTATATTGTTCCAAATTTACCTCTATTACGTTATTTGGAAAATTAGCCATCTTAGCAACATGAATACCAAAGCTTTGATCACAAATACCAGGCTTTATCTTATAAAGTAAAGTAAGTTTATCGTTTTGTACAAGAGCTGTTACGTGTTGATTTTTAACAGTAGGTATTTCCTCAGAAAGTCTCGTAACTTCGTGAAAATGTGTTGCAAATAAGCAATAAGATTTAATTTCTTTTGCTAGATGCCTAAAAAAGTAAATATCATATTATTCAAGAAATAATTCTATTGTAAACAATATATGTATTATTTTAGATTAAAATATAAATTTTACTCTGCTATGGACCAAGCAATACCACATCCTTCATACGTTGATGTACCTCTACCAAGTTCATCAATAATGACAAGTGAATTAGATGTTGCTGTCTATAAATAATATGAAAATAATTAAAATAATTAAAAAAAAAAAGAAAAAAAAAAAGAGAAAAAATACATACTTTCTTCTTGAAAAACACAATGTCATTAATTTAACATACCCTTAAAATAGCAGCTGTTTCTATCATTTCCATCATAAACGTTGAGAGCCCTTTTAATTGTGAATCATCAGCTCCAATTCTTGCTAATAT
The DNA here is from genome assembly GCF_910589235.1 of Vespa crabro. Classification (NCBI taxonomy): domain Eukaryota; kingdom Metazoa; phylum Arthropoda; class Insecta; order Hymenoptera; family Vespidae; genus Vespa; species Vespa crabro. The sequence continues at coordinate 11,602,359 of NC_060957.1, forward strand.
ACAATCCAATAAAGATATTGTTGCTTTATCACAAGGAACAAAACTTCCAATGTGTGCCATTAATGCAGTTACACCAGCAGAACGTATATAGGTACTTTTACCGCCCATGTTTGGACCAGTTATAATGTAACAATGAATCTCATCTAAAATTATTTAAGAATTAATATAAACTATGATAATCTTTAAAAACCTAATACTTCATTAATTTATTATGTTGACCTCTTTTGAAATATACGTCGTTAGCGATATAATCTACGCCGTCTTGTATTTCCAAACAAGGATGTCTCACTTGAATAAGATTAAATTCGCCGTGCTCACTAGAAAGCATTTCTGGGCGTATGTATGCTTTATGTGCGTTTGCTGCAGCTAAGGCAAATGCCATGAGAACGTCAAGACACGCGATAACGTCTCCAATACTTTTAATCGGACTAGTATATCCGGCTATATAAATTCAATATATAATAAAATACGTATAAATTCTGTTTATCACTATAATTTATAATTATATACTAACCTGCAATTTCAATAATTTCTGTAACAACAGTTTTCTGTTGAGTTGTATATTTCTCTCTAGCAGCAATATATTCATCATTCAATTCACTTAATTTATTATTTCTAAATCTTACACCACTTTTGTTAGAGTCTAATATAGAATAATTCTTTTTATTTCTTAGTACCTTTTCTTCCTTTAACGTTATTCGAAAGTAATATCCAAACTGTTGATTGGTTTCCAATTTTAATGATTTTCCTGATTCTAAACCCAAATCATCAGCTACTTTACTTAATTGAGATTGTACTTTTTCTTCCATTTCATTCATTTCTTCCTTTAGTTCTGTTAGGAATTTATTATTATTATATTAGGATTTATATGCATTTATATGCAATATAGATAGAATTGAAATAAAAAAAATGTAACGCTCGATTTGTATCTTGTTGAATAATAAACAAACATAACAACTATCTATTTATACCTTTCAATTCATCGTCAAAATCTGGACGTACTAAAAAATCTCCCTTTTCCGCTGCATCTAAATCAATAGTCTGCTCAATCATTTGTTGAAATTTATCCATATCGTTAACAAGTTCTTTTAATGGATTTATAATCAATTCTTTTAATGCTGTTATATCAGAAGCATCAGAAAGTTGTTGTATCAATCTTGGCAAATGAGACACGCTCATATAAATTCTGCAAGTAAATATATAAATTAAAAAATATAACTAGTATAATAAAATAAATTATTTCTCTGTTAGTTTTTATCAAGATATACAATAAAACAGAAATTTTCTATATTGTAAAATATAATATTAGTTACATACTTGTAACAGTCTTGAAGATGAGCCTTTTTTTTACATAATTTTTTAGCTAATTGTTGTAAGTCTGGTATACGTCTTAAATGATCTTCGCTAAGGGCAGATCTCAATTCATTGTTTTTGACTAATACTTCTACAATATCATGTCTTTCTTTTATAAGTGCCAAATCTGTAAGAGGCTGTCTAATCCATTGTGCAATTAATCTATGACCTTGTGGAGTTCTGCATTTATCCAATAAAGTCAAAATACTTGCAGGTACATTTCCATTTAAATTAGAAGATACATCTAAACGAGGCTCAATATTAAGAGCTTTTATAGCTGCTGTATCCAATTTTAAATAGCGTGATTGTTTTATTTGTTCTAGGCTAAATTGATGAATATTTCCTTCATCAGATGTCAGCTGAAATTTAATTTTAAAGTATCATTTATCTCTATTAAAAAAAAAAAAAAACTTTTCTCTCTTAAAAATTACAATTATATGAAAAATATACTTACATCCAAATATTTAATTAATGCAGATGTAGCTGACATAGCTAATGTTAAATTTACTTCAGGTAAAGATTGAGCATTTTGTTGCTGGCCTTTTTTAAATTTGATTAATGTATTTAAATCTTGTACAACTGAATCACTAGAAAACTCGCTCTTTTTTCTTAATGTAACTAAAATATTACTTCTTTCTATTACCTAAAAAATATATGATAACAAAAATTAGATAAATCTAATCTATAATATTTCATATAAAAATATATTCTCTATAATTAACCAACCTGCTTTAAAGTATCAAATTCATAACTACCTTCTCCCTGGACTAGCAAACATTCTTTTGGATTAAGTGTAACAATAAATGTTTCTAAATTTGAGAAAGATTCACTATCTTGGAATTCACAAACTGAGAAAGAAGTTGCTACGGTATCAAGACAGCTTAAACCTACGATCTATATATTATAAATTATAAAATATTATACATTTTATTATAAACATATTTCTACATAAATATACATCAGTAATTTAAATAAAACCTATAATAAGTATAAATCAATATTGTTTTATGATATACAAACGTTATACAAACTTACTCTGGATTTTCCTTCTATCCCTAATTTTATAGCAATTACTGACACTCCAAGTGCAATATCATTGTTAGCAAATAATATATCTTCAAATTGTGACAGATTACCAGGTGATCCTTTATATTCTAATACCCAGTTTTGGTTTTTTGACGATCCTTGATTGATGTATACTTCTACTCTATATTGTTTTACTAATAATAAGTCACGTATAAATGCCTCAAAATGACTTTTATTTAATATAACACCTTCAGTTTTATGAGGTTCTATAATAAAAAAATTAAATTCTTAGATAATAATTTTTTATTACAACAAAATTAAAATTTTATAATAGCTTACCAGCACCAAGCATTTTGCAAACAGATGTTGTTTTAAAAACTTCTTTGGCAGCAAATAAAGCATCGCTTCCATGTAATGTATAATAATCACCTCTGTTAAAAAATCGTATAGTAGAACTTGATTTCTAAAATAAACGAATTAACATTATTTTTTTTTAAATAGTTTTTTAATCAATTATATTTTGATTAATAAATTATTATATATAGTAACATTATAATTTTGTATCCAATGCATATGTTAATAGAAATTGTATATGTACGTATAATTTATACTTATTGATGTTATATATAATTGATTAGCATCGACCTACTTACTAGCCTTGACCTACTTACGCAATGAACACACTCAGAGTGATAAAAATTATTAATGTTAATATTGATGTTAAATATGCGCAATTTAAGGAAATATTTGTTCTAAAAATTAATATATCTTGTATTAATATTAATTAATATTTGCATATGTACAAATTTCCAAAATTCAATAAATAAAATTCTATTTTAATTTAAATTTTATTTTTAATAATAATTGTATTGTAAATAATGTTTTAGATATATTACCAAAAGGGTATTTTAAACAGGATATATAATACAATTTTCAGAAATATTTATTCACTCATTACTGAGAAAATTTGAAATCTTGTAATATATCTATAGGTCAATGTCTATCGGAAGGTCAGATTGTTGAATGAGTATAAATAAAATATAAGAATTCTCGAAAAGTATTGATGCACATACTTCAAGCATAAAATAATACAAAAATACATAAGAATGAATTAAATAAGATCAAGAAAGTTTTGTATAAATAAATACACAGTTAAATGAATAATGTGTTTTAACATTTTATAGATCATTGATTAAATTATAAATTTACATAGACTTTATTTTTATTATACTATATATAATAATATATATATTATTATTATTATATTTGTTATATATTTATATTGTATTTTGAAATATATTTATTGTATGTTGTGATCTATATTTTTATTATTGATTACTAAAGTAGTACATATTCAGAAAGTATTGGTACAATCCAGAAAATCTATTGACGCCCATAATAATGAGGTCATCATAAAATATTATTATGATAAAAGATCAGAGTTCATATTCCAGGAAGACAAATAATTTATGTTATAAGTAGGCTACCATAAAATTAGGCAATATATTTTATTTAATTGAAATTAATGTATGATCATAATTATTATGCGAAATAAATATTAAAAGTTATTGTAATGTTATAATATTAAAAGATTGTATACTTGATTTTTGTTATATATTTTATATAATGAGTATTTCTTTAGTACATAAGAGTAACCTTGAAATTATATTTGCTAATCTTGTGAATGAAAGTAATAATACAGTGAAGATCTTATAGACAAAGGATGACTTAATCTGTGACACATCACACTAAATATGGAAATGCTATTACCTGGAAGGCAGTATTACTTTTCATCCTGCTTTCATTCTTACATAAATAAAATAAATCATTCTTATTTATGTTATAACCCAAAGATATGTACATTTATATAATTCTATAAGAAAAACTAGAGAGATTTATTTATATGGTTATAAACAGAGAATTATTTATATGAGAAGATATATTATATATGCATATAAAAAAAAAGAATAAATAAATAAAAATAAAATAACATAAATGACAATAAATGGGAAATGTACATTTATATTATATTGTAGAATTTGATATACTTTTACCACGAAGTCTCAGTGATAAGTAAGCATATGAAGAAAAGAGAAGAAATAAGAAAAACCCAGAATTCTGATACGAAGAAGGGGAAACAGACATAAATGCTATTGCTGCAATCTGCTTCTGTTATATGTCATTCTTCAATGTTAGTGAGAACATCTTTAGATTAGCGAGTGAATTAAAAGTGTGTCTTGGTCATTTATTCCAAGGTAATAAAACAATATTTTTTAATAATAAATTTTGTTATATTACGAATATAATAGAATATAAAAATTTAATTAATGAATAATTTCAAAGATTATAATAAATATTTTGTAATTAATGATAAATATAAAAATCATAAAAAATTCATAACTTACTTACTGTTATCTAAATATGTTTTATATATATTTGATTATTACATACAATTTACTATAAATTTTAACAGAAATCCTCTTTTTTTATTTCACAGACCAGTCTAAATATGGCAATGAAAAGGATAATTATCTTATTCATTTTATTTACACAATCATTATGTGCACCCAGTGGTTGCATAGAGAGCTGTACTACTACTTATCGAAAAGTCAATTCTTATAGAACTCATCAAGTATCTAGTAATCTTAATGATCATGCAGATTTGGTAACAGATTCAAATATAAGAAACATAAATCATTTAAATCTTGATTACAATAGACCTGGTAACTGGACAGAACAAAATGAGTATAAAACAGATGGTGGGCATGGTAAAGTTTATGAAGAGCAAGGACAATATGTTGAAGGTTCAAAGCGTGTAAGATATTTTAAAAAGAATTATACTTCTTCATATACTAATACTCATGTAAATAATCCAGATTTAATACAGTCAGAAAGATTAATCAATCAAAATAGATACAATTCTATGCATAATACTGACAGTCAAAGAATATATGAGCAATCAAGAAATTCAGAATCATATAAACAAGAACATAATTATAATAAATTACATAATGATAATTTACAACAATCATACAGAGGAAGAGAAAGTCATAATGGAAGACATGAGATTTTTGGAGAATTAAGTGATAATTTACAAGTGAGTCAACATGGAATGTCTGGTGGTGATTCAGAATTGTTACAAGGTCAAAATCGACATATTGAAATAAGACCTGGCAATTGGTCTCAAGTTAATACATATAGAACTGATGGAGGACATGGACGTGTTTTTGAAGAGGAGGGACAATATGTTACTGGTCCAAAAACAACTCGTTATTACCAACAAAATTATACTTCTCAATATAGTACAAGCACCAATCCTAAACATGAGATTGCTTCAAATATACATGATTTGCAAAATACAATACAAAAAGTAAATCAGGAATTCAAAAATCTGGAAACAGAAATTCATCGATCATCTCATTCCAAACATATGGCATCAAGTAACACTTTGCATACAGGTACCATAAATTTAATTCAAGATAATGTAACACCTAGTTATAAAAATAATGATCTACAAGTTGCTGAAAGTGCTGATTATAGACATAGAGATCTAAATGAGTATATGCCTACTATTGGAATAATATATAACGTACCTCAAAATCAATTGCCAAATAGACAAACTCTTACTGCTGAGGATGCATTATACAGAAATCAAGACAATGTATACAATAGAAATATACCAAATATTCAACACCAAAGAGAAGAAACATATATTTCTCAATCTCATACAAATGTTTTACCCAGTCATATTCAACCTCAAATTAGTGAAAATAGTAATTATCAAAGGCACAGGAATAATGAACAGATTGGACTACAACAAAATATCAATGAGGATTATCAAAGAGAACATTTTGATACACGCCAATCACAAATGAGACAAAATTATCAATCTGTAGATAATGTACAACATAGTAGATTGAATGAAAACATTGCTAATTATCCATATACAAGAGACCAAAGAATACAACATCAACAAGGTTGGGATGCTATGGGACAAAGAAGTGAAATTGTTAATACTAATCCATATGACAGAAATCATTATTCTTCACATCACAGAAGTAGGGCATACAACATGGAAGTTGTTCGTACAGTAGGTAATAATTACAATCCAGGCTATACAGCACATTCACAACAAGTAGTTACTGGCACACATGGCATTGATCCAGGAATGCAATATGAAGATTGTACTCATGAAATGGAGCAAAGTCAACATAGATATAACAGAAAATATAAACGTAATGCAGACTATCATCGACATAGTGACAGTCAGCAACAACAGCAATATGGGAGATTTCCAAAAAATCCAAAACATTATCAACCAGAAAAACTGGCATATAGTGATAATGAACTTCAATTGTTACAACAACAAAATCAAGATTTAACTCAACAGAGTGAAGACTTGACACAACAAACAAGTGGATTTGATGACTTAACACAACAAACTTCGGGACATTTAGAATTTGGACAACAAACACAGAATCATGGATATCCAAGTAGTCAAAAATATGAAGATTTGACTCAACAAAACGAAGATTTAACTCAACAAACAAGTGGATTTGATGATTTAACACAACAGACTTCGGGACATTTGGAATTTGGACAACAGACACAGAATCATAGATATCCCAGTAGTTCAAATCAAAAATATGAAGATCTAACTCAACAGAGTGACGATCTAACTCAACAAACAGGTGGATTTGATGATTTAACGCAACAAACTTCGGGACATTTAGAATTTGGGCAACAGACACAGCAAGTACAGAATCATAGAAATCGCAGTAGACATAATCAACGTATCGAAGATTTAACTCAACAGAGTGATGATCTAACTCAACAAACAGATGGATTTGATGATTTAACACAACAGACTTCGGGAAATTTGGAATTTGGACAGCAGACGCAAAATCACAGAAATCCGAATAGTTTAAGTCAAAAATATGAAGATTTAACTCAACAAACAGGTGGATTTGATGATTTTACCCAACAAACTTCGGGACATTTAGAATTCGGCCAACAGACACAACAGGTACAGAATCATAGAAATCGCAATAGACATAATCATCGTATCGAAGATTTAACTCAACAGAGTGATGATCTAACTCAACAAACAGGTGGATTTGATGATTTAACGCAACAAACTTCAGGACATTTAGAATTCGGGCAACAGACACAACAGATACAGAATTACAGAAATCGCAGTAGAAATAATCAACATATTGAAGATTTAACTCAGCAGAGTGATGATCTAACTCAACAAACAGGTGGATTTGATGATTTAACACAACAGACTTCGGGAAATTTGGAATTTGGACAGCAGACGCAAAATCACAGAAATCCGAATAGTTTAAGTCAAAAATATGAAGATTTAACTCAACAAACAGGTGGATTTGACGATTTAACACAACAAACTTCGGGACATTTAGAATTCGGCCAACAAACACAACAGGTACAGAATCATAGAAATCGCAGTAGACATAATCAACATATTGGAGATTTAACTCAACAGAGTGATGATCTAACTCAACAAACAGGTGGATTTGATGATTTAACACAACAAACTTCAGGACATTTAGAATTTGGACAACAGACACAGAATCACAGATATCCCAGTAGTTCAAATAAAAAATATGAAGATCTAACTCAACAGAGTGACGATCTAACTCAACAAACAGGTGGACTTGATGATTTAACTCAACAAACTTCGGGACATTTAGAATTTGGGCAACAGACACAGCAAGTACAGAATCATAGAAATCGCAGTAGACAAAATCAACGTATTGAAGATCTAACTCAACAGAGTGACGATCTAACTCAACAAACAGGTGGATTTGATGATTTAACACAACAGACTTCGGGACATTTGGAATTTGGACAGCAGACACAGAATCACAGAAATCCAAATAGTTTAAGTCAAAAGCATGAAGATTTAACTCAACAAACTGGTGGATTTGATGATTTAACACAACAAACTTCAGGACATTTAGAATTTGGACAACAGACACAGAATCACAGATACCCCAGTAATTCAAATCAAAAATATGAAGATTTAACTCAACAGAATGATGATCTAACTCAACAAACAGGTGGATTTGATGATTTAACACAACAAACTTCGGGACACTTAGAATTTGGGCAACAGACACAACAGACACAGAATCGCAGAAATCGCAGTAGAGATAATCAACATATTGAAGATTTAACTCAACAGAGTGATGATCTTACTCAACAAACAGGTGGATTTGATGATTTAACACAACAGACTTCGGGACATTTGGAATTTGGACAGCAGACACAGAATCACAGAAATCCGAATAGTTTAAGTCAAAAATATGAAGATTTAACTCAACAAACGGGTGGATTTGATGATTTAACACAACAGACTTCGGGACATTTGGAATTTGGACAGCAGACACAGAATCACAGAAATCCGAATAGTTTAAGTCAAAAATATGAAGATTTAACTCAACAAACAGGTGGATTTGATGATTTTACTCAACAAACTTCGGGACATTTAGAATTTGGGCAACAGACACAACAGATACAGAATCATAGAAATCGCAATAGAGATAATCAACATACAGATGATTTAACACAACAGACCTCGGGACATTTAGAATTTGGTCAGCAACATCAAAAACCAAGTAGTCATAATAAGCGTTTTGAAGATTTTACTGATTGGAGTAATAATCCAACTCAAACAAGTGGATATGATGATTTAATACAACAAACTTTTGGACATTTAGAACTTGGACAACAATTACATAACCAAAGATATTCTACCAGCCATAATCAGCAATTTACAAGTGAACAATATTTCCATCCAAGTGTATCTGGAACTGGAGAACAATCAGATCTGAATGAAAATAAACCTTTACATTTACTGACACCAGCACCAAAACCGAAATGGAAACCAAGATATACAACTTCTTATCAATTCACAACTGATAACAATAAAGAATCAAATGTACATATTCATCATTCAAGTGATGTTGCTGATACAACTATTTCATATCAAGTATCAAATGATTCAAAATCTAATCAAGAAATTGAAAGAAATAATGAGTTTAACTCTGGAAATCTTCAATCTTCAAATCAGCAAGAAGTCTCAAATCAGGCAAATATCCAAACAGTCGATAAAGATGGAAGTCAGCAACATCAACAACAAAATTTCCACAAAAGAATTGGGTTCACTAAAGGCGGACATAGATTTAGACATATTTATAGACAATCAACACAAAATGAATATCAAAATAATTATGGTGAATCTCAATCTCAATTAAATCAAAATCCTAATCGAGAAGAAATGTATAAGAAAGAAAATCAAAACAATAATCAAGAAAATGTCCCTTCTCAAAACAATAATCCAGGTGGTAAAATAGAACCACGTATTTTAGCAGCATATGGTGGTGGTCCATATGATGCTAATCATAGTGATGATATTTTTAATCATGTAACACAAAATCCTAGTGCTACGTTACCTCCTTATTCAGATGGTGTAGATTCATGGGATATTAGAGAGAAACCAAGAGAAGTAATTCCTCTGTCTACTACGACAACAGTAATACCAGAAATACCAGAAACACCAGAAATAACAGAAACAGTTGATACCGAAACTCCACCAACATTCTGGACAAGACTTGGTCATAAATTTACAACTACTTTTGATAAAGCAAAAGAAAAAGCTAAAGATCTGTTCGGTTAAATATAATTTTTTAATTTAATTCATTTTTAATCTATATTCTATAAGGAATTATAATATATATGTTTTATTTACCATAGATAATATATTCAATTTGTATATAAGCTCAAATAATATCAATATTCAATTTATGATATTATAATCTAAAGCATTTTCACAAATTAATCATATAATTTAGTATTATAAAACTATAAAGCATAATGTATTAAGATAAATATAAAATTATGATGCAGATTGATTTTTTGTAATTTTATAATTATAAGTAAATACGTTATCATTTCACAATGGTATCATAAACTTTTAAAACAAAATAAATATTAATATTACATATAAACGTTTACTTACTTCTGGAAGATTCTTGAAATATCTAACAAAACTGATTTGAGAAGGTGGATCTGAAATATTTAATTATATATTATTATAACAAAAGAGAGAACAACTTAAGAACAAAGGTTATTTACCCATACTAAATTGTTGATTTGGTTGTACAGCCATTATTAATACAAAAATAATACGTTTAATATTTTCTAAAAAAAAAAAAAGAAAAAAAAAGTAGAATTGATAAAAAATTAAATAATTGAAAATATACACGTCTCAAAATTAATCGTATCGTGTAATTAGATTCACGCACATTAAGTTCGAGTATGATAGAAGATTTTTCAGCTTCCCGCGAAAAGATGATACTAATAACAGTATAAGAAAAAAGTCTCTAAAATGTAAAAATAAATGTCTCTAGACAAACTTTTACACTGAACGTCATAGTTTGACTAATATCATCGTCAAAGTATTGGTTAGAATTTTAATTATCGCACTTTATAAATTTTAAAACATCATGCTTAGAATAAAATAAGCAAGTGGAACTCTCAATTTATTTATTATAAAAAAAGTGATCTCTTCTAATCGATAACCTTATACTGAAATCGATAAACGTATATTGAAGTATGATAGCAGTGAATCACATGTATTACTAATGAATTAGTAATTAAAGTTGTGAAGATTTGATCTGTGAAATATATCACAACGAATAAATATCATTATATGGCTGTTGTTCAAAAAAATTTTATTTGAAATCTAAAAAGAATATGAGTTTCTGCATATACGATTCAGATATTGTTGTATGCAACAATGATCATCTCATAATATACAACATCGATAATAACTTAATAAATACCATAGCACTACCTCAGTTGGAATGTAATAAGGTAGTTAATATACATAACAATGTAGATATAGAATCATATCACATGATAATAAGTACAACATTTTCTAACGATGGCAAATATTTTTTGGTATGTACAAATCGTAAACAATTGTGTTTATATGAAAGAAAAAGTAAAAGGCTTATATCAAACAGAATATTATCTAGAGCAGCAAGCAAAGTAATATTTTCTCCAAACAATGATATAATTGTTGCCGATAAAGCTGGAGATGCTTATCTATTTTCTACTGCAAATCCTATAGAAAATGGAACTTTACTCTTGGGACATTTATCAATGCTGCTGGATATACTTGTCACGGAAGATGGAAAGTATATTTTAACAACTGATAGAGATGAAAAGATTCGTGTATCAATGTTTCCACATTCATATAATATTGTATCTTATTGTCTTGGACATAGTAAATTTGTAACGAATATTTGTGAACTACCTCATAAAAAAAAAATTCTAGTATCCTCGGGAGGAGATGGAACTTTCATGTTATGGAATTATGAATATGGTAGAGAATTATTAACCATTAATTTTAGTGAAAAAATTGCTAAATATAATATTGACAAATTTAATCAAATTCTTAAAACTAATCATTATGAAGAATACGTAAATGTCTTACCTGTGAAACATTTAAAAGCTATGGCACTTGATAAATTATCGTCTTTACTTGTTATAAGTTTTTATAGTAGTAATATATTACTGATATATATCATTGATGAAACAGTGGAATCACAATTAAGAGCTACTTGGATTGAAACTATAATAATGGAAGATGAACCTTTAGATTGTTTTTTAAATAATCATCGAATGTGGGTTTTAACCAATTCAGGAGTGAACATATATATTTTGAAGAATAATCATTTTGTATTGGACTCAATTACAAATAATACATTAAAAGAATTGAATGAAGTTTGGATGTCATTGAATAATAATACACTTACGCAAAATTTATTCCCTATTTTGTACAAAAGAAAATATGATAACGTACAACAGTATTTAGAAAGAAAAAAATCACGTCTGTCAAATACTTTGGAATAAGCATTTTCAGTTAACAAAATAAAATTCCAAAAAAAGAAAAAAAAATAGAAAAGAAAAGAGAAAAATAAGCATACAACATCATGTATTATAAATGTAAATTCATCTCATTATTTGAATAATAAAAGCATGATAAGTTTACATGAATTTATGATATCAGACAAAATATATTGATGACGAGTTAAGCATGATTAATATATTATTAATATGCAAATTCACATGAAAATGTATGTATTGTTAAGATAAAATAAGGCTATTTTATTGATTTATTTGTATCATTCACTAAATCACAATAGCTATGTTGCTTTCTTATACTGGTTTATAATCTAACTTTGATTCAAGTTTCTTATTATCTGAAACTTTCCTTACAGCTTTCATAAAATCTTCTTGGACAACATATTCTCTCTCCAATCTTATTGCAAATAATCCAGCTTCTGTACAAACATTTCTTAAATCTGCCCCATTAAATCCATCTGATAATTTAACTACTGCCTCATAATCTGTATTAAATATTAGCCAATTATTGTTAAATCATAAAGATTATGTATATTATACATTACATATTAATATATTTACCAATGTCACCATGCTTAGCAATTGGACCTGCATGAATTTTCAAAATTTCAAGTCGTGCTTGTTCATTAGGTAACGGTATTTCAATCTTTCTGTCCAAACGACCGGGTCTTAAAAGAGCAGGGTCCAAAGTATCAGGTCTATTTGTTGCCATTATCATTTTAACTTGACCTAAAGAATCAAAGCCGTCCATTTGATTTAATAATTCCATTAGAGTTCTTTGAATCTCTCTATCTGCACTAGTTCCCTCAGAAAATCTTCGCCCGCCTATGTAAAATCAAATATTAATAATATTAAGTAATATTTCTTTTATGTATATATATTATTTTTTTTTTTATATATACTATTAACTTTATCAAAATGTCGTTTCTATATAAAAAATTTTACCTATAGCATCAATTTCATCCATGAATATAATACACGGTTGATGATCACGAGCATAATTAAACATTTCTCTGATCAATCGTGCTGATTCTCCAATATATTTGTCAACAATAGCACTTGATACAACTTTCAAGAAATTTGCATCTAATTGACTAGCAACTGCCCTTGCCAGTAGTGTTTTGCCAGTACCAGGTGGACCATATAATAAACATCCCTTAGGTGGAGTAATACCAACTCTTTGAAAAAGTTCAGGATTTAATAAAGGTAATTCTATAACTTCTCGTAATTCACGTATTTGTTCGCTTAAACCACCAATAGCAGAATATGTAACATCACCAGGATCTTCATGAGACATATTGTAAACCAATGGATCAACCTAAACGAGATAAAATACAGTTTATAACAAGTATAGACAACTAAAGTATAATATACATTTAATTATTGCATATCAAATTATTTTTACCTCACGTGGTAAATAACGCATTATAGTTAAAGTTGTCATATCAAGAGCAACTCTGGTTCCAGACTTTAATTTATTTTTATCAAGTTGACGTCTACAACCAACAACATAGCGAGGACCATTTGTTGCTTTTACTATAACTGAAATAACATTACATATTTTTTTATATTCTTTCTTAAAATAAAACAAAATGTTTCTAGATCTTTTTTCTTTTTTGTTATATAATATGGTTTTATATTTGTTAAAGCATTTCACTTACATTTCTCTTCTGTAAGTTGCTTAAGAACCTCACCAACTATCTATGAAAAGAAAATATATGTGTGCACATATTGATAATTTTTTACACAAAGAAATATTTAAAACTATACTTATTAAACAATATGATTTATTTACCTGACCAACACTTTGAAGAGCTTTCAAGTCATTTTCGGACTTGTCATATTGTTTGGTCAAATCTTTTAAGTGTTCCCTCACTATAAATATAAAAAAATATTTACACCCACATATATATATATATATATATATATATATATATATATCTATTACATGTATACAAAAAGTATCATTTTATATTTATATGTATTTAATTATAGAGGAAATAATAAAATATAAATAACAATTAATAATAAATCAAACATGAAACAAAGAACTATTATAGGAAAATGAGGTTAGGTAATATATACGTTTCTGGAAAGGGCAAATTATTTAAAAAAAAAAAATAAAAATATATACATCTTACTTTCTTTTAATCGTGATTCTACTTCTTTGTGTTCCAGAAGTTTTTTTCGATAATTTTGAAGAACCTTTTCTCTTACAGAATCCATGGTGACCGCCATTTTTACTTATTTTGCTGTATAACTGTCATTGAAAACGTTTCTAGGTAGATTCATATAGAATTGACGAAGTTTACTAACTTCATCCTCGATTGTACTTCCATCTACAATTTGTGATTTCAATAATGGAGTATAAAACAAAATGGAAGTATATAAGAATAATAATCTAATTATTTTCTATTATCTTTTTTTTTTAAACTGAAAAATTTCAATAAAAATATATTTAATTGATAATAATAATTAAATTTTACAAACTGTTATTAATTACATATTAAACATTTTTTATTTTGAAAATGAAATTTAAACAGATTCAAAAAAACTGCTATTGAAATAAATTTTGTATTAATACTTTATATTTTAATATTAATTTTTACATTTATGTATTACAATTACATTATAAATACATGACAATGTTTATCACAAGTATATATCATAAGAATCAAATACACTCAGTTCATGCTTATATTTTTTCAAAACAAATTCTTATAACTCAATGAATAAAATAAAAATAATACATAAAGCAATTTATCCTAGTTAATTACCTAACTACATTATTAATCCTATTTGTGATTTAATGATGCATTTGTTTTTTTAATAATCTGAGAGACTGTACAATAAACTCACATTAATAGAAGAAAGTCACTTTCATTGCAATATATATAAAAATAAATGTATTACTTGAAAATTGCACGTTTCAATATTTTATAATAAAATTATCACCAATATAATAAATTTTTTATTCTCGTAATTATATTCATACTTTTATGATTAATTAGTATTTTGTAATTGAAAATCTTAGAGGATAATTTCATCAATATTTTTGTTTTAAGTTTATTAATTGTATAATACTCATTCTTGTACTCTTTTAAATGTACAAAATACCATCAAAACTCTATTGGGAACAAAGTTGCATAGTAATACTGTAGATAGTTTAAGTACTTTCTTCAGTCTTGTTTTTTTTGGAATTTTGTTACAAACGACCTAAAAACAAAGATGCAAAAAATATCGGAAGTTAATATATTTTATACATTTAAATATAATTTTAAGAATAACTCAAGTTATTTCATTTACTTACTCAATTATATTCGGTAATATTTTATATCGACAAATATATTTATGTCCAAGTTCATATAATGCATCTATTCTAATCATTTCAATTAGATTTGTTTCATTTTTATGATAATTCAATCCTGCTTGATACAACTGAAATATATATTATAAAAAGATATATTGTTTATTTCTTAAATACTTCTAATAGATATATTATTTCAGGTATAATATTTAAACATACTTTTTCACCCAAATATAATGGTATAATGTTATCATCTTCAGCATGTAATATCATAACAGGACAACTAACATTTTTAATGTGTTCGTCAGATTCAAATCGTAAACCATTGTGAAAGAAAGGTTCTACAATTAGCCAATTGAACCATGGTAAGTGTTTAAATATCTGTATTAAAACGAATAAGACATCAGAAATTAAGAAAGAGGAGCATATTTTTAAAAATATAAAAATAAAAAACCTGTGCAAATGGATGCTCGCTTATTTCATCAATAATATTATTGAAAGGTGATTCGAGTATCAAACCCGTAGGTATTATACCTTTAGCACCTAATAATGCTAATGCATGCGTGGACACTCTATCCTCAAAGAATTTGTATTAAAATTACATTTTGTAATATTATATATATATATATAAGAGTATATATATATATATATATATATATATATATACATATATATATATTTATATATATATAATATTAAATACAATAATATATATGTAATATTGTATACAAGAATATTAAACACATATGAATGATTGTCTAGAAGAAAGATGTATATCAAGATTTCATAAAATTTACAGAAAAACAAAAACAATTTTCATTGTTCATTGTAACAATTAAATAAGTGGCTTCTACAATATATGCCTTTTTCTACACTCTCAATCATATTTTATTATATTTAATATGTATCTATAAATATATCGAACGATATTTGAACTCTTACCCAGTACCCAAAGAATGTCCCCAAACAAAAACAGGTGCAGTGCCATTAACTTTAGCCATTACCCATTCAATAATATATTTACTATCATTGACAATACCTGTTTCTGAGAGGTCTGCTTTGTCGCTATCTCCATAACCTAAATATCATATTTAAAATTATACTCTGTCAAACAAATTAGAGAATGAATATGAATGATCTTTATGCACACTTCTATAATCAAAGCACACAACATGATAATCCAAATTTTGGAAAAGTTTATAAAGTTCTAATCTGTGGCTACTTGCTCTATTTCCACTATTTCCATGCATATATACAAAAACTGGTTTACTACTGTTATGTAAAGTAGTTTCAAAAGCTTCATTCGTTGGAACAAATGAATCATTTATTAAAGATTGCGGCAATATATGCCTGAAAACAGATAGACAATAATGTAAAAAGATATATATATATATATGTATAATACCAATTAAAATTTATAGTTATATTTCTCGTATTATTTACCATACTCCTAATTTTACATGTTCATTGGTATGCAAGTAAAAATTTCTAACTCCTTTCAAGCCAAGAATCTCTGGTTTCGAAAAATCAGTGTTAAGTGGCCAATATACTAAAAAAATAAAATTTATTATTTTGTTTGAAGAATTAGTAGGTTTGTTGTTACATATGTTGGTACCAATGCACAAAAGGTGAATATTTACCAAAATTTAAAAAAAGGATTTTTTTTTGTACTGTATAAGAATAATGAAATATAATAGGTAAAATACCAAATAAAATAAGATAAGTTAGAATTGATACTTTCATGATCCACAATAAACATCTGAAATATATATAGATAGTATTAGAATTACAATTTATATATTATATCTCATAATAAAAAGAATAGTTAAAAAAGCAATAGTAACATCTATTTATAGAATATACTTATATGCTATACTCCAAGTGTAATTAATATGTTGGAAAAGCATTAAATTAATGTTATTTGGATTATTTGGTCATTTAATTTGCTTATGATGTTAAATAAGAGAAAGTATATAATTAGATATACCAATAATTAACCACAGAAGTTTGATTGATTCAACAAAGTAACTTACATTCCTGTATACCAAATATCAAGGACGATGAATGGTATCACTGCTGCTAAGAGTAGGTAACTCGATCGCATGTTTGTTAGTAGCTATCAAAGCTTAAGGATTCCTGTCACAAGTCCTTTTATGATGTAAAATACTTTCAGTTAGCAAAATTTATTACAGGAAGTTATAAAAGCACATTTTATTTGGAATGTTATGTTCTTAATATTCTGTAATTGATGTTTCAAGTATATATGCATTTATTTTATAGATGCATATCATTATTTATGAAAAAAATCTAGAGATAAATTATCCAAATGAAATGAGTCATAAATATATGTATAAATAGTAAAAGTAATTACATAATCATTCTATTTTATAATTTTATAATCTTCTTTAAATAACTTTATCCGAAAAACTTTGTATAATAAAACATTGTATGATCATGTGCAATTTGCATTAATGCAAATTTAAAGATATTAATATAATTAATTATAATAATAATGAAGAGTACTGTATTTTTTTTTTTCTTTTTTTTTTTTCCTATTTATAAGTATGTAAACTTACTTTTGCATTAGAAGCCTGTCTTTGTTGAATAATGGTTGAATCCGTTCGTATACTTATAAGTTAATATATTAATGGTAAATATATACAAAAAAAAAATATTTATATCTCTTAATCCTATTAATTCTTTGTCTTTGTTATCATGCAGGCACAACAAAAGAAATTGTTACCTTTTTACTAAGCGTTTTTTTGGCAACCAATATAACATATTAAGTAAATATAAAAAATATTGATAAATTGGCACAATTATCAATATTATTATAATACGTATAATTATACTTCAACTATGATTGTAA
Organism: Vespa crabro; assembly: GCF_910589235.1. Classification (NCBI taxonomy): domain Eukaryota; kingdom Metazoa; phylum Arthropoda; class Insecta; order Hymenoptera; family Vespidae; genus Vespa; species Vespa crabro. Next base: position 11,620,871 of record NC_060957.1, read on the forward strand.
TGAACTATTATAAAATATCATTAAAAGGAAGCACACTCATTCTTTTTTCTGTGTTAACAATAGTTAACTATAATATTGATTAATAAATGATTAATCTCTTCAACATTTAAATTCAATGTTTAATTAAAACATTGGATTAAAATTCTTTTTTATTTTTTCTAATATTCACAAATTATATTATAAAAAGAAAATAATTATCACAAATGGGCAATTATAAATCACTATTAAAATGACCTTTCCGAAGGAGCTTAGAAGATATACTGAAAGGAATCAAAGAAAGCAGACAATAAATTAAATAGTGCTTACTTCAGAACTATAGAACGGTATGACGTATTCCTAAATAATCGACGGAAATTACGCTTTATGGTTTTTCCACGAATTGTTACTATGTTCTTCTTTTTTCTTTTTATATCTTTTCTAAGTCCAATTTTAATGTAATATTTATTAAGTAGAAATATGTAATGTACTAATAATAAACAATCAAAAATTTCGAATAATTAGATTTGATTTTCGACAAAACAATTTGTTAAAAATTAGATCACATTTGAACAGATCGTTAAAATCTGTTTATCAGTGACAACTCTTTATATGCATTGTATTTTATGCAATTTACTTTTTCAATGTTTTTGATACACGCTCCTCTATCGTTGTTTGAGTTAAGTACTTTACGATCGATTATATTCGTTTAAATATTAAGTTTATACCTCTATATTTTTATTATTTATGGTAGCCATAACATAGAAAAGTTGCGACCTATCGCGTTACTTGATTGGCCGCTGTAACACTGGCGTAACAGTAATGGTCGAAAAATTCAACATGTTGGAATTTTACTGCTACAGTTTTACGTACAGCCAATCAGATTGCAAGGTTATGATGTCATACATTCGGCGCGAAAAACGAAGCACTTACAAAATATTTAATGCATAAATTTGTACTCATCCAAAGATAATATAATGTAAAATTTATTTATTCCATAACAATTGATAAATTTACTTTAAAAATTTAAAAGTATTTTTTAAATATTTAAGATAATTCACTCCTATAACTTATATAACAGTAAACGAAGTCAAACGGGTGTAGTAACGTTGTCATAGCAACGCTACGTTACGGAATATTGTGTGCATGGATTCCTACGGTACGTTTACGGTTATTCTTACGGAAAGTCTATGTGGTCAATCTAAATCTTTTAATGTTCGAACATTATATTTACTTCATAAAAATCAAATAAAAAGTTTAATGCTATATTAGAATAGTCGTGAGTACATATTTTTTAAATATATAAGCTAGAGAATAAATGAAAAGATAAAATAATTTTGATTCTTCCACAGTATAATAATTTATCAATATTAATTGCAGATGAGTCGCAAAGAAGCTTTATCGCAATTTATTCAACAAATTCATGGCAGACCTGTAGTTGTTAAATTAAATAGTGGCGTTGATTACAGAGGTATATATCTGTTTTTTTTATTTAATTATTGTATTTTGAAATTTTATAACCAAAATTTTAATGTACTAATCATTGTAAATGTTCATAGGTGTATTAGCTTGTCTAGATGGCTATATGAATATAGCATTAGAACAAACAGAGGAATATGTTAATGGACAATTAAAAGATAAATATGGTGATGCTTTTATACGTGGTAATAATGTATTATATATCAGTACACAAAAACGTAGAACATAGCTATGAAATAAAGCAATTTATTTCATAATTATACTTTTTTATAATGAACACAAATGAAATCTTTTTTTATGTTAGCATTAGATAAGTGATAACATGAATACATGATATTAGTTTCTTTTATGTAATAAAGTTAACGAATAAATTCTTAAGGGATATCATAAATGTTAATTAATTATTCGTATAAAACATGTATATATATATATTTCGTAATACGAGTTTTTTCAATTTTTTTTATATTTTTAACGATAGTATATGAATCTATAGTTTTATCAATCTCAAAGTTTATAATATTATGGATTGTTTGAATTTCTTTATTTTGATATTTCCATTTCAGTATCCTCTCCTATTTCCTTTTTCTTCTCGTTTTCTTTCATAGCTTTTAATCTAGCGAGTCTTCGTTCAATAGCCATCTGTCTATTTCTTTCAATTCTTTCCTTTATTTCATCACTTAATTCTGAAGTATTAGTTTGCGAGCTGCTTGTTTCTATGACTTTATCAGTTTGAGTAGAACATTGTTCAAATGCATTTACAAATAACATATTGGCACGATCATTTATGGATATATCATTTTTGTTAAGATTGGGTTGTACCGACGCTTCCTTTTGTTTTTCAATTTGTTCGGCAATCAGTAAATCAAATGCATCAACAGTAGAATTACTTTCTATAGGTTCATCATCACTTACATTATTCTGTGAAATTTCACCATCATCAAATGATATCATATCATTTCTATATTTTGTTACAAATACTGACAGGTCTTTTTTAGAACCAAGCTTCTCTGTTTTTTCTAAAAAGTCATCAAAATCTAATTTTGGGAACAATCTATGCGCCCAATGTTCTAATCTTTTCATAACACGGTCCAAATCCTTTTTTTCATGTCCTTTTCCATGAAATTTAAATCCTTCAAAATGTTTCTCAATGGTATGTATACCTTTGGGACCCTTCAAACGTTCTGTATTAAGTTTAGGCATAGGATTACGTGTGACATGCTTTTCTGACTTCGAAGGATTTTTTGGGACATTCTCTTTTTGTTCTTCTTCATCAATATCGTTTAAATTTTCACAATCTTCGTTCGCATCTTCTTTTTCATACTCTGCCAATATTTCATCCTCGTGGTCAGAAAAATTCGACAATGCAGTCATATTGACAAATCTTTATGAGTAAAAAGTATATAAAGATAATGGAATAAAGTAGTTAAATACACGTAATATTGTGTTATATGTTTGTAAACATCAAAACTATTCAGAGAACTGGATTAGCTATGTCTGTCTTTTGAAAAATCTTAACCTAAAAATCGCTATCATCGTTATCTTCAGAAGTAGATGTTTCTTTTTCCATAAAACTATCGAACTCTCCGTTAGATTTATTCATTCTTTTTAACAAAGACACTAACAATCTTTTGTTGAGATGATCCGTTTGCGTAATTTCTCTTACTACTTGTTGATAATTTCCATTCGAGGGACGCTCGGTTTGCAATTTCTGCAATGTATCTCCATTTGGTTCTATTGGCGTACCCGGCATTTTTATTTCGACTTTGATATATCACTCTGATATATCACAAAATGTATATAATTGAATGAAAAATATCAAAATATGTTAGATCAAAAAAGATATGCAACAAGAATATTTCTCTTTGATTATTGCAATTCACGTTTGCACATGCGCCAATGATTTTTCTGTGAACGTTTTCTGAATACGAACGATGAAACGGATTATCTTAAAAATAATATTTTTATATGTCCCAATATCTACATTTGTTAAACATTATGAAAAATATCTCTTAACGGAAAGAAATAAAAAATAATACATATAATATATTTTATACCTTTAAAAGAGATTAGAGACATATATTTATCGTTAAGAATAATTTTTATGGTAACATTTTGATATAGATATAACTTTTTCATATCGTAATTGAAAGATTTTTTATTAAAATTTCTTCTTGGTTAAAATTTATCTACGATTTAATTTCTTCCAGAAATTTCAACAATTCGAAAATAAAATGGATCTTTAATGACATAGAATTAAATCAAATGAGTTATGTCTCGAAATTGATTTCCTACCATGCATGTATATACATATATATATATATATATATATATATATATATATATATATATATATATATATATATATATATATATATACAGAATGGATATAAAAGCAAAGAGAAGTTCGTCATTGGTAACATTCTGGATGCTAGGAAGTACACGTATTTGATTCTTAATCACGTGGTATTCTCTATAATATCATTATTTATTTGTACGTGGCATTTGTGACGTGATTATCAGATTTATATTTTGCATATTATTATTAGAATCTGTTTTAATTCTATAAAACATATAACGAGCTTCCTCGAGGAAAAAAAAAAATAAAATTTTTGTTACTACTCGTGCGATTTTGCGGGATCTTTGGAATAACTAAAGAGGATAAGCAGGTTGGTCCGTCTTCAACGAATAAAATATATTTGAATATTCAAATCATATTTGGTTTTTTAACTACGTGGTCTTCTCTATGATATCATTATTTATTTATGCGGAGCATTTGTGGTGTGAATGTCAGATTTATATTTTGTATATTATTATTAGAATATTTTCAATCCTGTAAACATATAAGTTTCTTCGGGGGGGGGGGGGGGAAAGATATTAATCTTTTGGTACTATTTTCTACGCTTTTTTGGAATCTTCGGAATAACTAAAGAGGATAAACAGGTTGGTTCCCCTTCAACGAATAAAATATATTTGAATATTCAAATTATTGTTTTGATCGTTTTTAAAAAAAGTACATATAATTTCGATTATTTCAACAAATTTTCTAAACGGATTTATTAGTTTATTAATTTCTTAAGATGTCTCTTAACATTGTCGATCGATGTTAGGTTAAGTTTTATACGATCAATTTCATCTAAATTTGTTTATTTTATTTTTAATACGTGCATGTATATAAATATCATGTCGTTAAATGACATCTGTATTTTAATTTTTTTTTCTTTTTTTTTCTTTTGTTCCTATTCTCTCTCTCTCTCTCTCTCTCTTTTAATTGTTTCAATATGAAACAATGTAACATATATGCATACATAAATATATATACATATACAAATATGCATATATAAATATTTATATAGGCGATTAAATTCTTTACGTTAATATTTCTAATTTCTTTTTAGTTTTTTTTTCCTTTGTCGATTTTTTTCGATCGTCGATTCAAAGAATATCAATGAAATACCGATTTCAAAAATCTGTTATCGATAACTTTTATAAATAAAAATCTATACACGAAATCTTATAAATAAATATATAAAAAAAAGAGAGAAAAAAAAAGAAAATAAAAAAAAAAATGGAAATGCAAATTCCCGTATGTTATTCTAGTTTTATATTTGTACTTTTTGTTAATTGGAATGAATGTGTTTATTAAATTTTCTTTTTTATCTGTATATTTTTCAACGTATGTAGAAAAAAAAGAAAAAAGAAAAAGAAAAGAAAAACAAAAATAAAGTTGTTTAGTCTACATAATAAATTATTTTTTTTTTTTTGTACAGAATATATTTGTTTCGATGCACGGATTCATTCATCAAATCTATACAGTTTAATATTAATTAATAACACTAAAATATGTATTAACATAAGAGTGATTAGTCATTTATTATACATATTGATTTACTTATATTTTTATAATATTAAATCTCAATGAAACGGTCACACTAATATCAATATCATAAATAATTTATAAGTATAATGTAATAAGTTTGATATTTATATAGAAATGATCAATTTCTTATCGATTGTTCTTTGTACTTTCACAAGTACGAAGGGCAAGTTTATTTATTTTATATTGCTAAGAAACGAATTTATCAATCGATGTATTTCTTTTATTTTAATTCATTCGTGCAAATAATCCATATGTATGTATTTAATAATATATTTATAAAATGATCTACTCCTTTTTTAGTTCTTTCTTTCTTTTTTTTTTTTTGGTGATAAGAAAATATTTGTATGCAAATATTCGTTAAAAATTTTCTTTATATATTTCATGAATAATTAACTTTATGACATAGCAAAATATACGTATACGCATACGCATACAACATGTGTATATAATATATACTTGTATAGATATATGCATGACTATATTACGAGTTCAATGAAAACGTAACCTTCTTATCTCTAGTTTGAGATCAAACACATATTTCTTTCAATATTTCTTATCATTTTGTTGATTTAACGTTCTCGTATTTCTATAGTAATTCTAACCTAAAATTATTTCTTCTTTCTTTTATTCACTTATTTTATTTTATTTTATTTTATTTAGTTTTTTATAAAATATATCATATTAACAAGTTTAATTTATATTTATTATAATGAATTCATTTATATTTTTTACTAAAAAGAAAAAGAGAAGAAGAAGCAAAAAAAAGGGAAAGATATATCTAAAAAAAGTATATAAATGTATTTATAAATGCCTTGTCAAATAACGTCATTTACTTATAAATTGTTTAATCATGTACGTATAATGTTTTAATTTTATTTTAACTTTTTTTGTATCATACGATAGTGACGCTTTTATATGAATAATTAATACTATCGTAACGAATGATAAATTTAAATATATATATATTACGCACGATTAGATCTGGATCGTTAAATTTATATTCGCTTTATTTTTAACACGATATAAAACAAAAAAAGAAGAAAGAGAGAAAAGAATATTGAGATGATTGTTTTATACAAATATCGAAGGGAAACAAAAAACAAAAAGGTACGTTGGAGAATATCTTGATGAAAAAAATTTATTGAACGAAAAATAAATTATCAAGCAGCGGGAAGGGGAAGGGAAAGGAAAAAAAGACATTTTACTAATTATATATTAATAAAATGATGTTTTATTTAATATCATTCGTTCTACGAATTTTTTTTTATTTTTATAATTTTATCGTGGAATTTCCCATTCGAATAGAACAATATTTCCTCGTCAAGTAATTTTTCTAACAGTATTCCATAATGTTTTTGATAACAGTACATTAAAATTTATAGATTTCGCATTATAATGTCACGAAATTAAATGATAATAAGTCATTGAATTTATGGTAATAAAAAAAAAAAAAAATAAAAATATGCCATGTATCGTTCGGTAAAATTACTTTTATAAAGAAAGAAAGAAAGAAATCAAGAAAAAGTTTATTATATTTAAATACATACATACGAATGTGTTTGATTAAAAAAAAAAAAATTTAATATTTATTAAATTAATTTATTAAAAAATATTAAACGAGAGACACAAATTAGAGAAGAGATCAACGTTTCGTGTCATAGATTATTTATTCGATTGAAATCGATTGAAATCGAGTAAGTTAAATTACTTTAACTTTCTCTTTAATGTTTTTCCAATGTACAGACACAATAATATATTCCATACATTTATAAATAGCATAAACTTTCATTGTGGTTGTCGCTGAATTATAGGAATAACAAGAAAACAGATGGTGAAAGTAGAATTATTCTTTTAAGAAATTCATCGAATTAATTTTATCCTCATTCAAACAGGCATAATTTGATTATGTCGTAAAAATTGAGCAATTAAAAACGCACGTAAGCTATTCTCAGTGCTAAAAGGATACTTTATTCCAGATAAAACGTAATATTTGATACTATATCATTATAGTCATATATATATATATGACAAATATCATTTTATAATATAATTTTTTTTAATAAAATTGTATGGAACTAATCTAATCAAAATTATAAATCAATTAAATTATAAATTTATTAAAGACGCTGATAAATTATAGCGAATATATGCGATAATGACCAAATATAGTTATTATCTTTGCATTAAAAGGGTTAAATTTTGACTCGTATTATCATTATTTCATTATTTTCTTTTTCTTTTTTATTATTAAATTATATATATATATATATATAATGATATCTCAAAATGTTTTGCTTAAAATGAACATTCAATATTTTATTATAAAAATATTAATTTATGTTAAATGTAAATGTTAATTTGAAACAAACGACAATTATTATTGTTCAATATATTTAATACGATTTTTGTATACGGTCTTTTTGAAAGATATTTTGTTTATCATTAAGCTCTAAACTTGGTCGTTTTGTTTTATTGTTTCTTTTTCACTTGGATTATCTATAGAAACTAACTATGAGCAATTATCGGCTCACAGATTTACTTGACTAATACTGTAAAGGCTTTCGCACATGCATTAACATGAGATCACGGATTATTTAGTACGTTAGCCGTAAAAAAGGAAAACCATTGATTAAAATCGAATATTGATTTCTTGTTATATTTATTCGATTGCGATTATGATTACGATACAGTCAAAAATCGTAGCGATAAAAATTTTTTGATTCTAAAGATTTATGTATTATTTCTTACGTTTAAAGTGTTAAAGTAAAAAAAAGATTCTCTTCCTTCATCCTTATTGATATTTTCGTAATTTATCGACTACGGGATTTCTTTTTTTTAATCATTTTTTTAAATAAAATATTTTTAATCGATTTAAATAATAAGGAAGCAGGTTGTTATTATAAGAGTGAATATCAAGTGACTTATAGCAAGGAAGTTGTTTACTACAAGAATGTAAGAAAACACGTGTGAACGTATGCACATTATAAACTTTGAACGTTATAAATTATTACTTGGTCATTTTTGGATTATATAATAGTCTCTCATTTTCTTTGTTTCTTTTCCCCATTTTTTTTTTTTTAATGTCATCTAATGTGAAAATAATTATTTAGTTACAACTTTTAAATGTTTACATAATACTTTAACCTTTTTCAATGATGCGAAAAAAAATATTTCATACTATACAATGACAGATTATATAAGTTATTACTAACATGCTATTTTATTGATGCAGTTGGCTTTCATTATTTTCTTTTTTCTTTTCTTTTTTTTTTTCCTTTTAGTCTAAAAACATTTTCAACTCAAATTCATTAGAGAATAGAATGCACGAAGTATATTTGAATTTAGCGCCCAAAGGTGGTCTGATGTTTTGTTATTGATTTCTATGAGTTCAACAGTTCTCGTTGGAATTTAACAAGCGACTCGTGGGCGTAAACGACAAAAATCATGGTTATTCTACTCTGTAAAGGTATAAAATACGTTTGAAAATTTTATTTAAATTTTATGATTAATGGCATTTTAATTTTCTAATGAGAGAGATAATTATTTATTTTTTAATTGGGTTTTTTATTTTTCTGAAGCAAACAAGAAAATTATTCATGTCAATATTCACATTCGGAGATGAGATATTTAAAAAACAAATAATTTTTATCTATTATAGTATTAATTGATCATATTGATTAATTTTTTGTCAAGAAAGATTGTATAATTTGCTTTTATCATTAGTAAACTTAGATATATTTTTGATCTAACAGATCAATCAATGTGATTTACAATACCCAGCTATTGTTTAAAATAAATTCTCTTTAAATTAATCATAATTATGTTAATCAATCGATTGTTAGATTTTCTTTTTACAAATTAGACGTTCTTTTTACAAATATAAGTTAAATATCGACAAGTGTATGTGTGTATGTATGTATGCCTGTATATATATATATTTATTTTGATTTTGCATTGGAGATGTTTCTCTTGAGATTAACGATATTCTTTAGATATGATAATTAATAAGAATTTTTTACCATCATCATCATCATCATCGTCATCATCATTTACGTATTAAATATGATTAAAAAAACATTTTGTTTATTGCTAGATATTAATAGAGAAAGGTGTCGTCAGATGTAGAGTGGGAGAAGAAAAAATTAAAAGTGGTGGGGATAAGAAATTTAAAAGGCGGATTATCTTGTGCGCCACATGTCATTATTAAATTTATTCCGTTCGTCGGTGATCACGATTTTTATAAAAACTGAATTATTATATTGTATGATTCACATATAATACGTCATAAATTAAACAAATAGAACTAATGTTCCACCAGTGTACTTTGCCCGTACATCGGCTGATACGTTACGTATATCAATAGAGAAGAACAAATTTATTCTTATCATTTCATATATACACATCGTCTTTCGTATAATTCTTAATGATCGTGCGCGTTTTCTACACGCTTAAATTATTTTAATAACTACATTTTTATTTGTTCCACTTGAAAAATTAGTCTCGAATAATCAGTATATTAAAACATTAAATCGTTACATTATTACATTAATTTTTGTTACGTTAAGTTTTCTTCGTGACATAGATTGAAAAGGAGATAAAGTCGATAAATCATAACAAGTTGAAAGAAACATAGATATATCTCAGGATATTTAAATATAATTTTATCTAATAGATAGTTATCGTATTGATAACGAACCTGTGATTAATGATTTTTTTTTTGTATAATTTTTCTTTGTTTTATAATTTGTTTTTCTTTTCCTGTTATTCTCAGATAAGTGGATAAATACGATTATTGAGAGATTCGTTGCATCACCATTAAACAGTGGAATACAGTGGTACACTAATGATTAAATGCTGACATTCTTTATAAATAAATTTGATTGATTATTACTTATTTTTCTTTTTAATTCTATTGCAGAAAATATGACTGCTGTGCAGCCTGTTTCATCGAACAATATTCTCAATGGCTATACTAAGAATGAAAAGGTAATATTTATTAAAACTTATTCATTTTAGTTTATCTATATGCATCTTTTCATATTATAATTTTATCTATTACATCATTTACAATATTATTTATAATGCATGTAATAACATATTGAATTTATGTAATAACATATTTGTAATATTACGAACGAATTTTTTATTTTTTTTATATCATAGGTACTTAATGGATCTTGTACTCGATATGCGGTAGCTAGTAAAACAGGCCTCGATGGTAAATATATATTATTTGTAAAATTTAATCACAATAAGCCAATTCTTTTTTCTTAATTACAATTAGGCCCGGATCAAGTGTTAACGTCAGATGTAAATATAACAACAGAAGCTAATGGTCGAATTAGAATACAAATGGGTGAAGGTATTAATGCAACATTACCTACTTCTATACCTGGTCTTTTATCAGGAATTGCTAAAAAGTTTCCGGATCAAATAGCTTTGGTATCACGACCAGGATTAGATGGTACAAATACAACATACACTTATAAGTTAGTGTTTTTAAAGATATTACGAATCAAAAGCTTGAATGTTTTATATGCATGTGTTTTATGTACTTTATTTATTATTAAAAAATTATTTATAGGCAATATGAGACTGAAGTAAAAACTGTAGCCAAAGCATTTTTAAAACTAGGTTTGGAAAGATATCATAGCGTCTGTATTCTAGGGTTTAATAGTCCACAATGGTTCATAACTGATATCGCTGCTATATATGCTGGGTAAGAATATAGGAATTGTTGTATAATATTATTGAAATGTCATAACATGCATAATTGTTTCAGAGGATTGGCTGCTGGAATTTACACGACAAATTCTGCAGAAGCGTGTCAATATAATGCACAACACAGTAAAGCAAATATAATAGTAGTTGAAGATTCTAAGCAATTAGAAAAAATATTAACAATTAAAAAAAATTTAGTCCATTTAAAGGCTATTATTCAATATGAAGGAATACCTAAGGAGAAAGATGTATTAAGTGTAAGGAATATGTAACAATATAATATATATTAAATTATTCCAATCAAAGATTACTATACATTTTTTATAATACATATTATTTTCAGTGGGATGAATTATTAGAAATTGGTAAAAAAGAATCTGATGATAAATTAGAAGCAGTTTTAAAAACCATTGGTGCTAACGAATGTTGTACATTAGTATATACTGTAAGTAAGATGATATATTTAAGATTTGATTAACAAAAACACCATCCTATTTTATTAACGAATATTTGTACTTTTTAGTCTGGCACAGTTGGTAATCCAAAAGCTGTTATGTTAAGTCATGATAATCTTGTACATGACTCAAGAGCCATTAGGAAATATGTTGATTTTTTAGATATAAGTGAAGTTTGGGTCAGTTACTTACCACTGTCTCATGTTGCAGCACAGGTGAGATATAACTTTTATGTAATTAAATTATAATTACCAAATAAATCGATTAATTTGGATATTGATTTATAGATAGTTGACATATTTCTAACTATGTCTGTAGCAGCTACAGTATATTTCGCAGATAAGAATGCTCTTAAAGGAAGTTTGATAAACACCTTAGTAGCAGCAAAGCCTACTGCTTTCTTAGGTGTACCAAGAGTATGGGAAAAAATTTATGAGAAAATGCAATTAGTAGCACGTAATAATGGACGTGTAAAAACTTGGATAGCAAATTGGGCAAAATCTCAAGGTCTCATTTATAACATGAACAGAATGAATGGTACAGATTACAGACATTGGGGTTACATTATAGCTAAATGGCTTGTCTTCGATAAAGTAAAAACAACTTTAGGTTTAAACAGATGTAAAATATTTGTCACTGCAGCAGCACCTTTAAGCGTAGAAATTAAAAAATACTTTTTGAGTCTAGATATTCCTATAATGGAAGCATTTGGTATGTCCGAATGTAGCGGAGCACATAGTATAACTTTAAGGAATAATTACAGGTAAAAAAAAAAAAAAGAAAAAAAAACCCACGAATAAATTGGTTTACATGGTCTACATAAAAAATACATTTTTTTTCTATTTAGATTAAGCAGCGTTGGTTCTGTTCTGCCTGGTTTTCGTACGAGATTAGACAATCCTAATGAAACTGGTGAAGGTGAAATTTGTATGTATGGTCGACATATTTTTATGGGATATTTGAATGAACCAGAAAAAACAAAAGAAGCCAAAACTGAAGAGGGATGGTTGCACAGTGGTGATCTTGGTAGAATAGATTCTAATGGCTTGTTATACATTACGGGTAATTATTATTATTTCTACTTTTTATTATATCTTATGGTATTATTTTAATTATATTTTCATCACTATTGCTCTTGTTTAGGCAGAATAAAAGAACTGATCATTACGGCAGGTGGAGAAAATATATCACCTCTCCACATAGAAGAATTAATCTTGTCCGAATTACCTGTTCTTAGTAATGCTTTGCTAATTGGGGATAAAAGAAAATACTTGACAGTTTTAATTACATTAAAGGTGAATAATGATTAATATGTTAAAAAACTTTTTTATATAATAGTTATCTCTATTATTATTATTATTATTATTATTATTATTATTATTATTATTATTATTATTATTATTATTATTATTTTCAAAAACATATTTTTTTTTTAGGCTGAAATAAAAGAAGATACTGGTGATCCATTAGATACGTTAACTCCAAGTACACTAACATGGTTAAAATCTATAGGAAGTAATTCAAAAACGATTAGCGATATCGTGAATTCAAAAGATCCACTTGTAATGTTCACTAATATATTTGAAAAAATTATTATCTTCATAATTTGATATATTTTTATATTAATTGAAGATTATTTGTTTTTAGGTGCATAAGGAAATAGAAGAAGCTATTAAAAGAGCTAATACAAAAGCAATCAGTAATGCACAGAAAGTACAAAAATTTCGGATTTTACCGCATGATTTTTCAATTTCAACGGGAGAATTAGGACCAACATTAAAATTGAAAAGAAATGTTGTTTGTAATAAGTATGCCAATCTGATTGAAGATATGTATCAATGAAAAATAATTGAAGGTACATTTACAGTCTAATTACGTATAATACATACTTCAGCGTATTAGATATTTTTATTGGGATTAAAAGATTAGACTACATCGGTTGGATGGTTCAATATGTTGAATATCTGCAATATTATGGAATTGATATATATATATATATATATATATATATATATATATATATGTGTATATATTAAAGTACTTATAGAGTTATCTTTCATATACAATGAACAAAAATACGTTTTACTTTCGCAGCAATCTAAAAGTTTAAAATTTCTTTTCTTTTTATATATATATAAAACACAAAGCAATTATCGAAAGATCTGATATTTTTTTTATTCTGAAAAATGATATTTTTGAGTAGATTTTTAATTATCCATGAAATTGTTATATTTATTGCTAGTAATTATTGAAAAATCTTATAATTCTAGTAGTTTATTGGGAACAATTATATTCACGGGGAAACAAAAAGAAAAGAAAAAAGAAAAAATACCTATTACATATACACGAAACTATTTTTTAACGTAAATTAATATCAGATTTTTTTATTATCAAATTATTTCATTTATGATTATGTGAAATAAGGATAAAATAATGGTCCTATTAAAAGTGCCTTTTCTCGCCATTAATGAATTCACACAATATTTGCATACGTTTGTAAGATTTTTTGTCTAAACTAGTGAAACTGTATTGGTAGTATAAAAAGTGTTATTTTATAACGTATATATTATAGATAAAATATGAAAATTAATACAATCTCGTGATATTTGATATGATCAAAAATAAATTGTATACCAAAAAACAATGGGAACTGATATGTGATGTAAAATATAAAAAATTATTTGCATATAATGGATACAAATCAAAATATATTGATGTCTTATAATATTTCAGCGATAATATTAATTATTAATATAGCTAAATGTTTTATTCAATAATTTCTTTATAATGAAAGAAGTTGTGGATATATATGTGTATGTGTATATATATATATATACATATATACATATATATATATATATTATATATATATATTTATATGGTAATAAAGTGATTTCTTTATAAATAAGTTTTATTATTCTTAATATGTTGTTTCCCAAGAAAATAAATATTTAGTTCTTAATATAATTATATTTTCACAGCCTGCTTATTAAAATAGAATCATTTATAATCTTAAATCTTTAATGAGATTACAATGATATTTTTTAATATGGGTAGTAAAAAACACAATTCGTTATTTTAATTGCAATATATTACTAATATAGTTTACAATAATCAAAGCAGAGTAGCTTCATTTAAGATCATCTTATTTTGCACACAGATTTTTAGGACAACCTGAATTCTTATAAGAAAATACTCTTACTGAGTGCATCACAGCAACTTTAAAAATGCAGATCTGTATTATTTATATAATCTTTTACCCTGAATCTCTATTGCGTATAGAGCATTGGATTTATTTCATTCGCTATTAATCGTTCGTACATTACTACCTTTAATATGCACGTATCTTCGCAGTTCTTTATCTGTATTCTCTTATTTTATAAAATATAATATGGAAATTAAAAATTATAAAGTTTAATTTTTTACTGATATAACAAAAGAATATTTTCAATAATAAAATAAACAATTTACTGTAATTTAAATTTGTTGTTAAATAATAAACATAAAAATCATAATTTTTAAAACATATAGACTTTTGATTGGATCAAATATTTTCTAACCATATAATTATAAGCCCGATAAAATTATTGCATGTATGGCTCTTATACTACTTATTGTATTAAAACATTAAAAAAAATTTTTTAGACATTTTTAGAATAATTTTTCGCAATAATTATGATAAATGGTTAAACTATTGAATAATACAATAATGTGTTACTAAGAAAATTGAATATAAAGAATAAGAGTTCTCTCTAAAGAAGTATGGCTATACTTAATTAATTTATGTTTCAAATTTGTATACTCGTACCACATTTGGACAATGGCTTGTTTAACAACTATTACTATTAAATATAGCGAATGTGTGGATAGTTTTAAGATGTTGATGATGTATTAAATTTTTGTTGAATAATAGAAGTTTTACGCTGTGGCACAGATTCTGGTGTAGGAATAGCATCACCTGTTGGTAAAATGCCAGCAGGTTTTGGCTTAGCTGCCGATTTTTGTTTTGCCATTTGATAATCTCCAGAATCAAAATATTTTTGCTGCAATTATGAATATTGTATTTGTATTTATATTTTCGTTTTTACTTGTACCGATATTAACAGATATAAAAAAAAAAATTTACTACAATCTGAATCAAATAAAAACATCTTTATGTAATATTTATTATTGATATAACATTACGCATTATATTATACAATATTCTATATTTACTTACACCTTTGGCTAATCTTTTTTGTAAAAATGCCGAATGACCACTAATCGGACGTCCAATCGCATTTGGAAATTTAGCTTTTAGTTTAGCTTCCTCTAATTTTTCAATATCATTTGATGACAACTAAAACAACGCAATATTCCAGATATTTCTATAAAATATTTCTAAAAGCTAAATAAAGTTAAGTGGTTAACAAGAGTTAGATTTATATGTATATATATATATATATAAATCTAACTCGAATACTGACATCGTTAAAAAAAATGTAGTTTTCCATTTTATATTGCGAGTTTGTTATAGTAAATATATATTAGCCAAACATAAAAAAATGTAATAACACTAAAGATAAGAGACGATTACTATAAGATGGCGGTAAAATTAACCGGTGATTTTCAATGTGTTAAATAATTCTTACCTCGGCAGTTGGTTCGTTTGTCTGATCGTCGCTCATTGTTGGCGACTTTATTATACTCCACGTTAAACTTAATATTTTCAAGATACACTAGTCACTTTCTATGCTCTAGCTATTAAGAACATATGAAAAACAAAACTGTTGTGGTTGTAAACAATGACAGCGTGATTTCTTATTTAAAATCCTATAAAAAATTATTGATATATATATATATAATTGTTCACTTTACTGATGGGTTTTCTATCCGAAAACAATTAACTGTCAACGAGAAGTGCTTGAAAAACAGTAATTTCGTCATATGAAGAGTCATATGTCTGACCGTTACCAAAAATCAATCTTAAGGATACTTTTCATGATATACGTAAAATATAACATTAAAGCGTTTCGATTTGTGTGTGATTGGTTAATTCCGGTTATAGACGCTATTCTTAAAGATCCGCCATGTTGGAATGGATATACAGAGTGAGCTTAAAGTTTTTAGATAGGTCAAAAGTTCCTATGTGATTTTACAAATCAAATGTTCTTTTTTTTTTTATTGATTTGATTCTTAGATCTGTTCGTTTTTACGAACATAAGAATTTCTTTATAATTTGAAAACAAAATTAGCTTAAAAAATCATGAAAAATGTAATTGATCTATAAACCATGTTAAAACTTTTAGTTCAACTAGGAACCTTTAGCCTACCCTATAGATTTGTTAATATCCAATCAGAGTTGCTACTTGAATCGTATTATTCAATAACATTCTTCTTTCTTTGGAGATCAATAAAAAAAAACTGTTTATATTTGTTACAAAACATTTATAATTAACGTATTTTCAATAATTGTATATAATTCATTTGTATTATCTTCAAAATCAATTTGTATGAAAAATTTGTGATATTTTAGGTTTTATATTGAATCATATCAGAAAAAAATATATATAATTTGACGATTCTTTGAAAACGATATGGATTTTAAAAAGGTAAAATTAATCTTAAAATTATTTTCCAAATTTTTTTTTATTTTTTAAATGAAATTCGTGTACTGTTTTACATTTTAAATTTTATGACAGGTATCATCAGTTAAGAATGATTATATTAATGTGAAAACAGAATATGATAGATTGCGGGCAGAGAATAATGTACTGGATGCATTGCGAAAAGGATTAGAGGAATGTAAGAAAGAAAATCTATCATGTGAAAAAGATCTAATGGAATTCTATAAATTACGATTAGATTCACAAATTACAAATAAAAAATTGATTGAAGAATTAGATAAAGTTTCTTTGATCATGAAATCAGAAGAATTGTCCTCTTTTGACGAAACAACATTGAATATTGCTAAACGAAGAAAAAATATAACTGATATGGAATACAATCTTTCTTTAAGAGAAATAAATATGGAATTAAACCTTGTAAATATGAAACTCGAATCTCTTAAAAAAAAAGTTCATCAGATGCAAAAATCAATAAATTCAGTCAATGGCTTTGTACACAAAGCAGAGAAAGATATAGATGATTCCTGTTCTCAAGATGTCATGAGAATGAAATTACAAGAATATTGTCAGGCCTTCGACAAGTTAGAAAGCGAATTAGAGAGCTTAAAAGTCACAGATTTACAATCACATTTGATATCAGAAAAATATAAACAATATCTAGAGATGCTAGAAGAAAAGGTCAAAGTAGATAAATTTTTAGACAAATATCATGATCTACCACCAAATATATTGCAAGCTAAAGTAATTCTTGAAAAGAAACAAAGAGACTATGATCAACTTGAGAATACATTTTTACTATATAATAAAAAATTTTAACAATATATATCATATGTGTGATTTATAATATTATATGTATATATATATATATCTATTTTGTCGTAAAGTTATAAATATATAATTTGTAATCGTCTATTATTTTTATATTGATAGTTTTAGATTTGATCAATGAAAATATATAAAAATAAATAAAAACAAAGTACGTGTGCATTCTAATTTATATTTATACCTTTAAGAGAATTTTTGAAATTAATTAGTAGATGGCGCTTCGATCACTACGGATTTTGATCATAGATGTTCACATATAATATACCTGTTCATAGTTGAGTTCCACTGAACTACGTGAATTACAGTTTACAACCTCGTATTTATTAAATCGTTTAATATCTTGTCTTTGTATATGCTAATTTTTATTTTAAACAATGAGTCTTATAGCGTACGGTAGTAGCGATGATAATTCTGAAGATGAAGAAGTTAATTCCGGTGAATGTAGTGATGATAAAAATAAAATCACGATTCTAACCAAATCTTTGAAGAAGGATTTATGTGTACCTTCTTCAAAAAATAACACAGATGTAAAAATAATTGTAAATAATGAATCATTATCAAAATTTAATTGGAGTACATTGCCAAAACCAATAAATGTGAACGCAGAGAAAATGGATTTGAAGGAGGAGGGTGATATTCCAATGAAGAAGGAATTAGAACAAGAGAAAAGGCCAACTAAAAAGCCAGTTAAAATAATGATTCGATCCTTATGTGAAGTATGTACAATGATTCAATAGTTATAAATATAATATTGTTCGTGAAATTGTATGTAAAAAAATAAACGATATCAATTATTCATTTCCATTCATTTAACACTTGTTGATTTCAGTTCAAAGATTTAGATGAAGAGGATAAGAAAAAACCAAATAGGATTGCACCAATAGAAGTAAGACAATTAAAATTTTTTTAGAATATTATTTATAATATTATTTATTTTTTAAATATCTTTCTTTTGACATTCATAGAAAGGATCAGGACTTTTCTCTATCTTACCACCTCCTAAGATACTGGAACAAAAAAGTATTAAACCTTTAATACCAAATGTTGTCGTTAAGTCACAAAACGTATCGACTACAAAAAATATTATATTACCTAGCGATAAGTTGAAAGAATCAAATTACGAATCAAATTCTGAAGATGAAGAAGAAAGCGATGCAAATAAAAATAATTATCACGGATCTGGCATGGATTTCTTTGCTTTGAATACAGTAAAATCTATCACAGATACAGATTCTATAACGTTGGATTTAAAGAATACAGAAAGTAATGATTTTGTATCGACGTCAACATTTTTGAATGAATCTAAAGCAAAAGATAATACAAATGAAAATAATATTGTACATTGCAATAATACGGAAAAGTATATTCAAAATTCGAATTTGACATTAATAAGTAATGTTATAAATTTACCGAAAGAAGAAATATTAATAAAAAATAAAGCAGAAATTGGACCAAAATTACCCATTCCTGAACAAGAATATAACGTAGATGCCGAAGGTAATGTAGCATTTGATGAAAAAGCTATAGAATATTTGTGCGGTAAGAGAGGTATAAAGAGAAAATGTAAGGAAGTGGAAGAAGCAAACATAATTGAAATAAGTGGCGATGATATTAAACCCGATGAAAGGGAATGGTTAGTGAAGGCATTAACGGAAGAACCTGTACAGAGGCCTGTGTCTATGCAAAGTAGTGGAATTAATTTTCAATCAAAAAAGAAGCATCAAATTACATACTTAGCGCATCAAGCTAAAGCTATGGAACTTGAATTGAAGAATCAATGGTCTCTTAACAGAATGACAAGGAAACAAACACAATCGAAGTATGGTTTTTAAAAACAGGTGAAAATATCAAATTATTTATCACGAGTGCGAATCTATTTCTGATAAAATCATCCTTCATAAAAAGGTTATTATAATATATAACGATAAAAAATAATATTGTAATGTTATAACAGGTAGTGGTATTTTTCTAGACTAGTATTTAATTATAGAATTCGATCGAAACAATTTTCAATGGATGTGATATATTTTTTTCTTCAAAATAATTAATGATGTTAATTCTACAGAATTCGTTCTGTGAAACTATATTTGTAATATAGTTACATAAAGTTACATCCATTGAGCCGATGTTTATGAAAATGGTTCAAGTTTGAGATATTAAATAACATATTTTGTCACACACAAACATACACACGCGCGCGCGCGCGTTATTTTTAATATTTTAAAATTATATAAAAGAATTATGTTTCTTAAGAATAATTATACTTACTTTCTTTATTTGTCGGTATAGATAAATAAATAATTTTTAAATAATTCAAATCCAAATGTCAAAATATCTCAAAATGAAAAATATATTATTTTGATATATTTGATGAATTAATTCACACTTATCGGCTCAATTATTATTAAAGATAATGTAATAGTAATTGTTTTATATTTAATACATCAGATACCATCAGACTATAATTATTTTTTGCTAGTCGTTGTCGAGTAAGATCTCCGTTTTTGATCGATGTCACGTAAAATCTCGCGAATCGATTTGGAATCATTCTTATACTTAAGTTCTAAATAAAATACGAGAGTAGATATCGATAATCCAAGTAAAAGCAAAAAAAAAGCAGCTCCTAAAGGTATTAAAGTGAGTACTCTCAATCTTCCATCCTTTCCATCGTATTCTACGAGAACTTCCCGAAGATTAAAACCAGCACGTCGTCGTAAAACATCCTGCAAATGAAAAGTAATGATCCCGGATTCCCTTAATCGTAACATCATCTGAAACACGATAAATTAATTTTCAGAATTGAAATAATGTATTGTAATTACGAAATTATATAAATAAATAATTTCGTTCGAAGTACCCCGTTTATTGGTGAGACGAGCCAAGGTTGAGCAACAAAAGATGCATAAAATTTTCCAATCATTTCTTTCATCATCCGATAATTCTTTTTAAACCAAAAAAAAAAAAAAGACCCAATTTATAGATCGCCTCATTAAAGATCATTGAGTTTCGTTAAACGTTAATGCCTTACTTTAAGATCCATATTATAAATTTCATCATCGGGGAAGAAAACAGACCCAACGAAATTTCCAATTATAGCGATATTGCCTTTAACAATATTTTCATGGATTTCCTCAGTTTTAATGAGTTTATATGTATTCGGCAACTGAGATGAATAAGGATCCTAAACAAAACATTCATCCTTCTGTTTCATAAATTTTTTGTGTCTTTAGATTTTTTAAGAATTAAAGTAATACGCGCGCATGTGTGTATGTGTGTGTACGTATATACGTATATATCCATTCTTCTTAACGTACTTCGTAGTCGATGAAATCTGTGAAACTTGGAATAATTTTTCTTCCCCAGATTAATTTAGCTTCGAGAAATTGTTTTATCGTGTCGATCCTATAAAAAGAAATTTCACATAATATTATCAATTTGAAATAATTTAATAATTAATTATTTTCAATATAATTCATACCTATTTTCATACTCGGAGTTAGTTAATTTAGCTGCGAGACTACTGCTATAAGCAGTGACGAGTATCAATCCCATTGTTTGCCAAAGATATAATTGTAGTTTGACGCTAATCATATTTTTTGGTGCCCAAGAACCCAATAAACGACCGGTCAATTCAATGAAAGTTATTAAAAAATTTCGAAAGCCTTTTTCAAAGATAATTGATTAAAGATATTGATAAGCGAATAGAGAGACATGTTAAAAAGGAACTTTAACGATAAATCACTTACGTTTCGGATACCGTGGATTGAATTGAGCGTGAGTAAATATGCAAATGCTTTGTAAGAATATTGCTAGGACAAGAAGGATCCATGTAGTTACCGAGAAAGGTCTAGTTAAAGCCCAGAAACTGGTTATCGGTTTTGGACGTGGTACTAAAAAATGTATATGTACTTGATACCAAGGATCCGTTAAATTGACGAAATCATAATGATTCCTGTTTAACCATATACCGGCAAACGCAATATCGATCTACGAGAGTGAAAGATATTAAAAGAAAATATCTCCCATCTTTTCCGCCTCCCTTTTTTTTTCTTTTTTTTTTCCTTTTTTTTCTGTTTTTTTTTTCTTTTTTTTTTCTTTTACAATTTTACAGCGTTTCAGTTCGTTAATATACCTTATTGTCATACAAGAGTTTTATGAATCCACCTTTCCATACAGTCTCGTTGTATCTCTTTCCGTATCTGTTTTTAAAAGAATGATTATGAAAAAAGAAAAAAAAAAATAAGAAAATTAACGCTTCTAATTAAACGAAATAGATTATTCGAATTGTCCAATACCCATCTTTCGATTTTTTAATGATCCAAGTGAAATTCAATTTTTCTGCCATCAGTAAGAATAGCTTCACCTCGATACCATCCCTCTCGAGTTCTATAAAATTTCAATGAATTAATTTTTAAGTGAATTTTAAAAGATATGAAAGATATCTGTTTTATTATACCGTTGTCAGCGTCAAATATTTCTTCTTCAACGTCATCAATAATTTTTACGGTTGTACGATTTAAATAAGACACGGGTGGCCGATAAAATGTTGACGCTCTTAATTGTCTCCCATAAAAGTTCACCTTTACATCATCGCGTTTCATTTTTTCGTAGCTACAGAAATTCAAATTTTATTGCTATGCTTATTATTAACACATTGGCGAACCCGTTAAATAAGCCTTGCTAAACTTTTACTCAATTGTTTCTTTCTATTCAAAAAACAAAATAAAAATATCTTCATGAACAAGGTTGATATTATTCGAAAACAAAACAAAACGAAAAATAATATCGCTATTTGGATAAGAATCAAAAGATGAGCCTGTAATTATGAAAGTGGTTCCATGTCATTTGAAATATTAAAAGACATCACACGATATTTCTATTCTTAAAATCTTTTCAATTACAGAAAAATAAAAGAATTTATTTTTTTCAAGGATAAATATACTTACCTTTTTTTTTTGCGTTTGTTTCCTTATAAAAAAATTATTTAAGTTTATATGTCAAAATATCTTGAAAAGAAAAAATATATGATTAGATTTATTGTTAGTGTTATTTTCATAATCACTTGCTCGAATAATACACGAAAAACACGTTTTACTAGTCGCCAATGTATTAATTGTTTATTACAATTAAATAAAAAAATATTTATATATATATATATTTACTTGTCGATCCTATGAAAAATTCTTGGCAATAAATAATTTTCCGACAAACTCCATATTCCTGATTTGCTTATTACGTTAGCGTTGGCATTTCCATAAATCTTCACGTTAAAAATACTCGAATTAATTTTCAAATAATCGTTCACAATGATGAGAATTTCTATGCTGGATATATAAGTTGGAACTCTAAAAAATAAAAAAAAAAAGAAAAAAAAAATGAATAAAAAAGAATTACGAAAAAATAGAAGGAATGTAAATGTTGATGTTTTGAATCGATTGAAAAAAGGGAGATATATATATGTATATATATATTCTGGTTACTTCTTCAAATCATTCAAAATTTCTTCCTCCGTCGAGCCCAACAAAAAATATCCTTTACAATCATAAATATTTGAGTTCAATGAATACTCGTAAGGATAATTATCAATGAATTTTTTAAACAGGTGCGATATCTCCAGAGTGGTATCTGTGAAAAGTAAAGAAAAAGAAAAAAAAAAAAAAAAGAAAGAAGAAGAAGACAATTAAAATGGGAGCGAAGAGAACAAAAAAATAAGGAAACAAATTTTTATCAAATCATAAAAAAAAGTATTAAAAATATTTTTTATGACATAACCGACCATGTAAATAAATATTACAACATAAGGAATTCTTGAAAGTGGCATTTAATGCCAAATTAAAATCCATCTTCGTTATCCATGACGTTTCAATGAATTTATATATAATGTCACTGGTTCTTGACACTCGAAGATCCTTCAATATAATATAAAGAAACAAATATATTCTCATGATTGTACATAATTTGAAGGAACGATTGGTTAAAGATTAAGAACGTTTTGTCATTGAAGAACTTTAATGAAAATGCTTTTTTAAAATTGGGTGATAGATCCACAAACCGCCATAGATAGATCTATTATCATCACCACCACCACCATCACCATCAGCACACGAGTGTACTCGATGAGAATCGACCATCGACTGTTCTTATATACTCGATATACAAATGTATATACCTACATATATGTTTATATACGTAGATGAGTGTAAAGAAAAAGGAAGAAGGAAAAACAGAAAGGAAGGGAAAAAGACACAAATAAAAAGAGAGAGAGAGAGAGAGATCATAATTAGGGCATTGCAATGTGTTCGTATACGGAAAGTATTTATTGGTAGATTGTTTCCATTTATTATACGCATGATATAATATTTTGAATCTTTTGTTTTTTTTTCTTTTTTTACAATAGATAAATAACAATTTTAACACAAAAAAAAACCACGAAATAAACACGAATAGAAGTAAACCATCTGAATATCCTTTAATACATGTACTATTAGTCGTGTATATACATATACAATGGCGTGTAATTACTCTTCACGATATCCTATCTTTCGAACTTAATTGGTGTCATTTAAAAAATTCATCGCTTGGGACGACCGTCGAAACTGTCAGAAGTTTGTTTGTGTTGAAGCGTTAAAATTCGCCAAACGACTTTTCTCTTGAGCAAATATTTTTTCATCTATTTCTAATAATAATTTTTCCCTTCGCAATTTTTATATGGTAGTATGGTGGTGGTGGTGTTGTTGATGGTAATGATATTAAGGGATGGGAAAATTAAAATGTAAGGATGAAGAGCGTCAGGTCGATAAAAAGTACATGATGTGATCTACTTCCTGTCTAAAGAGGTGATTTATGATAAAATAAGCTTTTAAATGACATAGTATGCACTTTCCACAACTCTCTCTCTCTCTCTCTCTCTCTCTCTCTCTCGCTCTAGGGAATTGTTTTCTGCAATTAAAAAAAAAACTATTAGAATATCGATCTAGATACTAGACACTAGACACTAGACACTAGACATTAGATACTAGACACTATTATGAGACTATAAATGTGAAAGAAGAGTAATAATTTGATTAAATATTCATTCGATTCTAACGTGTGATTTGAAAAATACTTTTCAAGAGAATTAGTTTTTTCCTGTTTCTTTTTTCTTCCTTTCTCTTTTTTCTTTCTGAATATTTAAGTATATACAATTATAGTCTTTCTTCTTTTTTTTTTTTTTTTTCTTATTCTTATAATTCTAATTATTCCGATACCTCTAATAATAAATGTAATAATTACTATAGTAATTAGTAAATAAATAATAATAAATATATTAATATATATATTTTTTTTACATATTTTATATATATATTATATGTTTTTACAGTTCATTTATATACATATATGCAAAAACATAAAATTATTTCATGATTCAACTTATATCTTATCGGTAGTATTGCACAACTTGTTTTTAATTTTACGTTTCTTTAATATACGATAGTGTCATTAAAGCGTTAACGGATTCATAATTGAAACGTAAATAACGTTTATATTTACCAAGCTAAGGAATATATTCGACTTCTGATCAAAATCGTGTTTAATATCGAACCATTCTATATCACAAGCATATAATTTATACAGTAAGAATATTTTATAAAGTTCAACCATTAATTACCATCTTGTAATATAAGTCATTACGAGTGTTATCGGGACCGAATGTCAAAGTTTTATTGCTGTTGACGACGATAAGATCGTGATAAAATTGAAAATAAAAAAAAAAAAAAAATAATAAAAAACAAAGAAAAATGTACTTCCTTGTATTCGTCTCAAAATCCTCGATTTGGATAAGTATGAAAGGTGTACGTCGATTTTCAAAGAAAATTGGATTCGTTGGTTTAGGTAAAATGGGTGGTCACATGGCAAAAAATATTTTGAAAAAGGTAAGAATTATTAAGATTATATTACGAATATAACGATCTGATCGAAGTACTTTTAGGGTTACAAATTAAAAGTATTCGATGTTGATAAATCAGCTATGTCTAACGTGGTCGAAGCTGGTGCGAACGCTGCTTCGACCATTACAGAAACGGTGAAGGACGTTGACGTAATCATTTCTATGTTACCTTCGAATCAACATGTTCTGGATTGCTATATCGGTGATAATGGTATATTGAGGTATCAATATATTGAAGATGACATATTTTTCTCTTTATATATATAGATATATATATAGATATAAATATATATATATATATATAGATTAATGATCTATATCATTTATAGTTCAGTGAAAAAAAATGTACTCTTGATAGATAGCAGTACGATAGATCCGTTCGTGTCGCAGGAAATATCCAAAGAGGCTGAAAAAAGAGAAGTTAAATTTATTGATGCTCCGGTATCAGGAGGTATAATTTATATTTTCATACAATTGTATGAATATATTGTACGTACAATACGATGTTTATATATATATATATATATATATATATATATATATATATATATTTTTTAGGTACAAATGCAGCGAGAGATGGTACATTGACCTTTATGGTAGGTGGCTCTAATGCAAATTTCGAAGCTGCCAAATCTATATTAGAAATTATGGGCTCGAGAATAGTTCATTGCGGTGATGTTGGTATGGGACAGGCAGCAAAATTGTGTAATAATATGCTACTGGCCATTAGTATGATTGGTACGGCCGAAATTTTCAATCTTGGTCAAAGGTAAAGTGTAAAAACGCAAAATTTTATCATAAGTTTTCTCGTTCTTATGTATTATATATTATTTGACTGATTGATTCTTTTTCTTTTTTTTTTTCATTTGGTAGATTGGGCCTGAAAGAAAATGTACTGAATGAAATAGTGAATTCCAGTTCAGGAAGATGTTGGTCCTCTGAATTATACAATCCTGTTCCAGGTCTTCTACCTAATGTTCCTAGTTCAAAAAATTATGAAGTAAATGAACAAATATATATATATATAATATTTAACAAGTGAAAAGAATTTCTATATTATTGGATTGATAACTATACTTGATATTTTATTTTAGGACGGTTTTAGTACATTGCTCATGGCAAAAGATTTAAGTTTGGCACAATCTGTCGCAACTAGAACAGACACATTCATTCCTTTAGGGTCTTTGGCTCATCAAATTTATAGGATGCTTAATAGTCATGGTTTATCGCAAAAAGATTTTAGCATCGTATATCAATTTATAAAAGGTAAACATTAAAGTTAATATATTTTCCATTTATGTTATTAATTTTCTTTTGCCATTAGTTTTTCACTGCAATAAAATAATATTATATGAATTATTTTGATAATTACAAAATATCAACAAAACAAATAATTGAAGTAAAGAACATTTGAATTTCCCGCCAATACTGTTCCACTGTTTTTCGTACCAAGAAACTTCAGATGCTTGTCTATTGAAAAAAATCATAGGTTAGAAATAAATTTAAAAGAAAACAGTTCTTACCGTCCAGTACTTTTTGCTATTCTATTAAATCTATTACGAATTCTTCCATCGTTTATCTCCTTCTTTAAAAGTATATACTTAATTAATATCATTATTCTACGTTGATAATCAATCGGATGTTTCAGGAAACAAAATTTAAAACAAAAATGCCGGCTTTACGAGAAGAACAATTATGATGTCGACTAACGTAGTAGAACACTATCGCCATCTACATATTAAACGATCTCAAATAATGCGAATAAATGAAAGAAAAATTAACGATAAGTTAAATCTTATATATTTTAACGATGCAAAGAATTACGAGTATGTTAATATTATTTTCGTATTGAAACTAAATACGTAGAGATTTCTGCATTACCGACCGATGCATACTATACAATTCATTCGAAACTGATTCTCTTTCTCTCTCTCTCTCTCTCTCTCTCTTTATCGCTTTCTCTTACTTTTTCTTCCTATTTGAAAAAGAAAAAAAAAAGAAGAAGATAACGACTGCAGCGACATCCGGCTTATTAAAGAACCAGGTCTCTATCATCGGACGGTCGTTGTTGAATTGACCAACGTGGTACCTCCACCATTTCTGTCACTCGTTGAGAGTTTTTGCTCGCGGCAGGAGCACAGAGGAGAGAAGTTCGAGGATATACGAATAATAAAATTAGAGACAATCGAGTAATCGAGAGGGCGCAGTGCGGTTCAATGCTGCCTGGTGTCGGCGTGGCTCCTGCATTTTCCGCCGTCCGAACGTCGTTGCCCGTGTAATAGTATATTTCAATCGTTACGTCTCGTCGTCGTGCTTATCAACGAGGGAAGGAAGAACGTCATTATTATTATTATTAATATTATTATTATTATTATTATTTAATATCATTATTATTATTATTATTATTATTATTATTATTATTATTATTACTTCAAATTCTTTTCACGGATTGAAGAAAATTCGAGTGGGGCCTAACGTGAAACACGGTCGGTGCGCGAAAAAGAAAAAAAAAAAAAAAAAAAAAAAAAAAAAAGAAAAGAAAAAAGAAAGAAAGGAAAAGAAAAAAGAAAAACGTGCGACGAGTGAAACCTACGAATGCATCTTTGACGCTAAGTCATCGATAAATCCGAGTGCTTGTTGTGCCTTTTCTGTGCCTTCTTGGCACGTGTCCCCCCCTTCTCTCATTCTCTTCTCTCCTCCTACGTCTCTGTCCTTTTCTCTCTCTCTCTCTCTCTCTCTCTCTCTCTCTCTCTCTCTCTCTCTCTCTCTCTCTCTCTCTCCTTTTCTCCTCGTCGATTCGACTGAGATAAAACGTCGAACGAGGAGACACCTAATTATTTATAATTCCTTTCTCTCTCTCTCTCTCTCTCTCTCTCTCTCTCTCTTTTTACTTATCAATTTTTCCCTACATTAGTTCGATCGAACTATATCCCTTTTTCTGTTTGTTTTTTTTTTGCGCGTTCGTTCGTTCCTTCGTTCGTTCGTTCGGTCGTTCGTTCCTTCGTTTGTTTGTTTGTTTGTTAATTTTTTTTTTTTTATTAAATTATAATCTTCTCAATTTCCACTGGACGAAAAAGACAGGAAGGAAAGAAGATGAGCAAGACGTGCGCTCGTTGTGAGAAAACGGTTTATCCGATTGAGGAGCTCAAGTGTCTCGATAAGGTATGTCAAGATATATATATATATATATATATATATACACACACACTTTTTATTTCTCTTTTCTTTTCTTTTCTTTTCTTTTTCTTTCTTTCTTTTCTTCATTCTGATTCGCGTTCCCTTACTTCATTTTGATGAAATGGAAAATAGCGGTTCCTATCTACCTTCCTTTCTTTTCCTTTCCTTTCGTTCTTTCTTTCTTTCTTTCTTTCTTTCTTTCTTTCATCGTCTCTCGCCTTTCTCTCTACCTTCTTTCCTCTCCTTTCTCTCGGCCTCACTTGGTCTCACTCCCTCTCACTTTATTGCTCTCGGTTTCGTGAGTCTCTTCGAGAGCGCGCGCGGCGACTTGAGAATTCATTTCGCGACGTATCGCAAGGACGTGCGTTGTTCTCAATTTTCTCTCTTTCTTTCTCTCTCTCTCTTTTGTTCTCTCTCTCTCTCTCTCTCTCTCTCTCTCTCTCTCTCTCTTTGAGATAAGATGTTTAGTGATCTGAGAGAGAAAGAGAGAGAGAGAGAGAGAAAAGTGAAGGTTTGATGAATGGATAATTAAATGGTTGATTGGGAGGGAGGAAGGGAGGGAGGTAGGGATAATAGAAGAGGATTAGATATTGGAATATCTAAAAAATACAATTTTCCAAGTTTTACATTATAAAAAGGAAAACTCGCGTATCACGAGGTAACTTTCTTCGTCATTTATATCTACATATATATGTATTTTATGTAAGATACATATGTTCATACGTATTTCTATCATTAACGAGTACCGTGCGTTTAATTTATCATGAAAAGTTTATAATGCGTATTATTTATTTCTAATTTTTAAATGTTATCTTTTATTTGTAATTATTAATTAAAATGAAAAATGTTAATATTGTTATGACAATATATACGATTATTTTCTTAGAGGTTAGATTTACGTTTCTTTAAACGAAATGCATTCGGTTTTTTTTTTTTTTTTTTTTGATGCCGTCAGCGCGCCAACAAAATCACATTTCAACGTTTTAATTTGCTTAATTTGCAAACACGCATACATATACAAACGCATACACGTCAAATCATTCAATTTGGTAATATTTACGATTGAATTGATTCGAAATTAATAATACAATGTATATCATCAAAATTAATCTTATATGATAAAAAAGAAATATATATATATATATATATATATATATATATATATTATATAAGTTTTCAAAAAACTATTAACTCTTTGTTTTGTTCGATATTCTTACATGTGTTTACGATAGTCTTACGTAATGAAATCCATTTCGTTCTGATTTGTTTTTTCTTTTTCTTTTTGTTATTTTCTTTTTTTTTTTGTCCATCATCGTTTCTCTCTTCTTTACTGAAAGATAACGCAGAGAGATAAGTAAAGTCAAGAGTCAAATAAATTGCTGCTACGTCGATAATTTCCTTTTTCTTTTTTGTTTTTTCTTTCTCTTTAGTTTTCTTTTAATTTAAAAAAAAATTGTTTTCTATTTATCTCTTATTTTTATTTTATTTTTATTTTATTTTTAATTTTATTTATTTATTTATTTATTTTCTTTCTTTTTTTTTAATGTGTTGTCCAAGAAAATCTTTCGTGTGCGACGAATCGTGAATCGTTGTTTGATCCTTGCAGAATCACAGAGTTTCGATTACCATTGAAATTCGATCGTACGTTGACGTAAATCGTACGTCTTTCACCGGATGTCTTCGACACCGTAGTGCCAGTGAATGGCATTAGAACTAACCGGAATTTTTCTCTTTTTTCTTTTCTTTTTTTCTTTTCCTTCCTTTTCTTTTCTTCTCCTCTTTCTTGACAAGATAATTATTGATCAGCAACTATTTCTTATCGTTAATTATAATTATATACATATAATATATTGTATATATTATATTATATTATTTATAAAAATATATATATATAAATTATTATATAAAATTATATAAATATATAATACAACAGAAAAAAAAAAATATATATATATATATATATAAAGTAATAATTAAATTATATATTACAGTATATTTAATGTTAATATGCATTATTGTTATAATATTATAATAATACGTGTGTAACATTAATCGGAAAGACTAATGATTGAAAATTGCGCGGGAAATTTAAATCCTATATAAATATATTCTATCAGAAATCATTAAAGTTAGAATTACACGATAATTATAATATTTATAGAAAATTGATTTTCTACATTTTCATATCGTTTATATCTTAGGTTCTTATTTGCTGACAATTTGAACCCATTGAATTCAAGAAGTTCTAATGAAAAATAATCCTTTTTAAAAATAGAACAACGAAAGAAGCGGAGAAAAAAGAATAACATTCGAATTAAAAATAAATTTTTTATGTTTATATATATATATATATATATATATAATATGCGTGATATGTGTGTGTATGTATTCGGAGTACAAAAGTGTATCGTTCGAAAACATTCTAATTTTATTCTTACCCGTCAATTGATTTATCAATTTGAAAGTGCGCAACCCGCATATAGAGGAAAGAAACGGTATTCTAATTAATTTACGTCCTTCCATTAATAGTTGAAACTATTACTCGTTTAATCATCCATCTTTCTTTCTCTCTCTCTTTTTTCTCTCTCTATCTATCTATCTATATGTCTTACTTTATTTTCAAAGACCTCAAAATTACCGTTGTGTCCGTTCAACGGACTATGCGAGTCATTCTGCGATATAGAAAGTTGGTTCGTTCTATTATATCTCATAAATCCTACGAAAAACTAATTTCTTTCCACTTCTTTGAGGAAATTATCAAAGAAATAATACATTTTTATCTTTTAATTAATAATAATTATAAATAAAACCTATTGAGATAAGTACGATAAGATATATTGAACGATGCCATTTTTAAAAAGGAACATTCACGCATGCGTGTAGAATCAACGACGACGAAGGCGCCATCTACTTCGAATTCTCCCGCGAAAATAAATGAAAATACGTAAGACATATATATTTTTGGAATCAAAATGACAGAATTATCGCGGATTAAAGAATACGGGGGTTGGAGTAGAGATTAAAAATTCTAATTCGTTTTTATTCTCGAATAAATTTTAAGTAAAAACGCGCGATGATTGATAAGAGAGGATGTCATTTTTGAAAAGGGTTGAGAAATACGCGCGTTCAGGATGCAACGACATCTACTTCGTGTACGCACGTAAAAATATATAAATAAGAATACATAAATCGTTTATCTGGAATATGAACGACATTTATTCCGCGTGCGAATACTGTCAAAGATTGTTTTGAAAAATGTTTTTATATAATTTTAACAATAACGGTACAAATGGTATACCGTTCGAATGACTCGTAAATTTAAACGAGAGCTCGAACGCGATTCGTCATTCGATTTAATACACTATTTAACTGACGCGCCATCTTGTCGACGTTTAAATGCGATTATCGGAGCGTTAAAAAGATCTCTTTGTAACGAGTAATAAAAGAAGGGAAGGAGAAATTAGAGATATAGAAAAAGTAAAGG
Source organism: Vespa crabro (assembly GCF_910589235.1). Classification (NCBI taxonomy): domain Eukaryota; kingdom Metazoa; phylum Arthropoda; class Insecta; order Hymenoptera; family Vespidae; genus Vespa; species Vespa crabro. The sequence continues at coordinate 11,653,398 of NC_060957.1, forward strand.
AATAAGTTTTTTAATTTTTTTATTTGCCGTATGTGTGTGTTTGTTTTGTTTTCCTTTTTTTTTTTTGATTTTGTTCTCGTTTCTTTCTTTTTTTTTTTTTCCTTTTTCTTTTCGAAGGCGGCAAATTTAAAATTTGCAAACAGTGTGTCTACTATTAGCAAACGAACGATCTTGAATAGGTACGAATTGGCACGAGTTACCACCGACCGACCGGGGCTTGTGTTGTTGCGTGGGTTTGGCATACGATTACAACAGGTGGGAGTTGATCCCAACCTGTTGCTTGTTCTCCTCTAACACTGAGAGAATCTCCGATCCAAGACATTTCGTTATCCTCATTGCCCTTTCTTCTCGTGTTTAGCATGATTTTATTTATTTTTCTATCTTTTTTTATTTCCTTTCCTTTCGCAAATCGATATGTTATTGAGACATTAAAATCAAATTTCGATACCAAATCGTACGACAAGTCGTATTTTCTAATTTACTAAATTTGTTATTCTATTGAAAGAGAAACGCTATGGTGCATTAAATTAATTTGATAAGATTTATATTTTTATGACGACATTTTTATTATATTTTATTTCATTTCAATTTTTTTAATCTCAATAAGATTAGGATATTTAAAAGCAAATTTCGCGCCAAATTGCAGATTAGAAATCGATTATATTTGCTAATTGATGAAACTCGTTGTTATCTAGAAATATCAACATAAAGAAACTCTAAATTATGCTGATTAATTCGACACCTTAATTCTATTCCTGAAGAAAAAAAAAAAAGGAAAAAGAAGAAAAGAAAAAGACACGTTTGCCAATTGACAAACGTGACACTTTAACGTAATAAATCGTTAGAGGAAAGGATCTACACAAGGATTTCTAATTTTCACTGGTCAATTTTCTCTATCTTTCTTTATCCCTAAACCCCTCTCTCTCTCTCTCTCTCTCTCTCCTTCTCTTTCTCACTACTGTTGTTAAATACTTGTTAAATTCCTCAGATTTCGACAATAATTACATAAAAAGATCGTTGTTTCGTAACAACGATCCAAGTCTCGTGAGAAGATCTCTCTCCTCATGAGTAAATAAATGGCAGGAAGCTCGTCTATTCGGAAAGTTTTTTAATTAACATCTTTCAACCTAAACTTACGACTTAGACTTAGACATACGTACATACGTATTCACTTACTTACTCATTTATTTATTATGTATTATGTACGAGCAAAATCGTGATGTATTTAAAAAAAAAAAAAAAAAAAAGATGTCTTTTGATATTTTATTTCTTTTCTTTCTCTCTCTCTCTCTCTCTCTCTCTTTCTCTCTTACTTTTTTTCATTCTCGTATGTTCTGTTTTCGTGACAAAAATGGTCAGACTACATTTTCGTGGTCGGAGAAGCATGTCCAGTGAGAATCATCGGTCTTAGTCATCATCCTATCGTTCAGAAATTATCATCGTACCGGAGAAAACGACGTCATTATAATTTCAAATCGCTGCCTAGATCGAGACTATTCTTCGTGGAAAATTCTAAACGATTTTCCTTGCATGTTAAAAGATGGAAAAAGAGAAAGAGAAAGAGAAAGAGAAGGAGAAAGAGAAAGACGTTCTCGACCTTCTAATAGCAATTAACAACTTGGAGGTTGAAAGTCGATCCGTGACCTTGAATAAAAAGAGACAGATGGATAGATACAAGTGGATAGCTTTAAATCAATCCTTATCTCGATCTCTCGATCCTCCTTCATGACGTTTATGACGTTTATCTCGTAACATTTAATGATCGATCTATCGTTCCTTTCCTTTTCTCTTATTATTATTTTTTTCTATTTTTTTTTGTTTCTTTTTTTTTTTCTTCTTCTTTTCTTCTTACTCTCCTTTTAAGCAATATTCTCAGGCACGAGACAAATCATCAACGAAGTTGTTTGACAATGAGAGTACGAGTTTAACCAGAATAGTACGTTCTACTTTCTGTTTCAGATATGGCATAAGCAGTGCTTCAAGTGTCAGGGCTGCGGTATGACCTTGAACATGCGAACTTACAAAGGCTTCAACAAACAGCCATACTGCGAGGCGTAAGTTAATACATTTCTAATTCCAATATTTTTTTCTTTTTTTTCTCTTCTTTTCTTTTCCTTTTCTTTTTTTCTTTTTTTCTTTTTTTTTTTTGATTTTTGATTTTTGATTTTTGTATGATAAAGCCATGAGTTATATACAATCGTAATTTCTACAAGTCCGTTTGAAATCTCGCTAAATGGGGAGGGGGGGAGGGAAAAAATACAAACGTAACGATCGTATTTGTCGTATTTTTTTTTCAAAGAAACAAATATCTTTGATAATTTGATCTAACGACCCACGTAATCTCTTATCTCTTTACAATGTAATTTCTAAATTACGACATTCGTAAAACACGAATTAGATTTTATATTATTTGTGTCTTTTTACTTCGAATAATCGAAGTTTCTTTGAATCGGTGCTTGGGCAAAAATTTCCTAAGTGATTTTAATATCCTTTCGAGAACGTTTAATTTTATAACTATAAATTTTTAAACTTGTAGTTTTACAATTTGAAAGAAAAAAAGAAAGAAAGGAAGAAAGAAAATTGGCCCAAGTAGTCTTGAAAAATAGTAATTGATTTTTTAAAATTATCTAGGGACTTTTAGCTCATCTTGCATAAAAGATATTGTTAATTAATGAAGTAAAAAAATTAAATAAATAAAATACAATAAGATGAATTGTTTTCTCTCTCTCTCTCTCTCTCTCTCTTTCTCTTTCTCGTGCAATCGCGTATAGGAGATATGATTCTCAACGATTTGTAAGCATAGAGTAGAAAGAAAGATGGCGTCGAGGGCAGAATGAAATTGACTTCGCGTTAGGGTTAATTTCGTGCGCTCGACGAAAATTAATCGGCTCCGTTAAGCGTGTATAAGCTGAACGGACGGGAGCTCCGAGGGGAGAGCCGTAAAGTCTCATAGCGCTCTCCTGTGATAAGCTCCCAACACATGCTGTTTTTATCTTCTCTCATGCTCGTTCGCTCGCTCTAAAAATGGCTTCTTCTTCGGAGATACGCGAATGTACAAGCTAAATATAGACTCCTGAAGAGAAGAAGAAGCTACCCAAAGTGGATAACGTGTCTAAATTAATCATCTAAAAAAAATTGTATTTCTTTTTCTTTTCGGAGTTTTTTCTTTTTTTTTTTTTACGAAAAGGTATATATATATATATATATATATATATACGCATAAAAGATAAAAAACATTAATTATCAAAATTCATTTTTGATCCTATGAAGAAAAGAAAAAAGAAATTATCGCATTTGATTCATTGTGCATCAATTTTATGTCATTGATTACGTTGAATGGTAATAAGAGATTACGTTGGTTAATACAGGGTGAGTCGAATGTTTCTTTAGATGATTCGAAAAATTGATTAATCCTTCTCGAGACTCTTTAGTTAATCTTACGATCTAAAAAAAAAAAAAAAAAAAAAAAAAAGGAGAAAAAAGAAGAAAAAGGAAATGGAAAAGAAAATATAGTTAATATTAAAACGTCACGCGAAGAGTGTAATTGATATTTACAATTGAAATAGGAACCTTTCGTCTAATCCATGGATTTTACTTCGTGATATTTTTAAATTATTCCTAAAAAAAAAGAAAAAAAATATATAATGCGTATCACAACGTACTCGGATGTAGAGAATGGTCATAGATTGTCGGCCATCTCTACTCACGTCTATTGGATTTCGTTTGGTGAAATGATCGACGGTAATTCGATTATTCGTCGGTACGACAATTAGAATGGCTTCTTGCTGTGGCTTCTCCTTCATATTTTTTCTCTTCCTCTTTCTCCTCATCTTCATCTTCTTCTTCTTCTTCGTCTTCTTCTTCTTCTTCTTCTTCTGTAGCTCTGTCTCTTCTTTTAAAACTCGATGCAAGCAAGATGCATCTTTCGTTGGATGATTCGACGACAATATTTCCACTGTATACGCGGTCCGATGATGAAATCTTCCTGCTCTCTGCAGATTCGAAGTTATGTTTCTCTCTCTCTCTCTCTCTCTCTCTCTCTCTCTCTCTCTCTCTCTCTCGTTCTCTTCCTTCCTCTCAACGTCCTCCTTTATCGTACATAATTCCTTTCGTAACGACGAGTTATACGGTTGAATTAACATCACAAGTTACTCGATAAGTATAATACGATGAATAAAGTACGACGATGAAGAAAAGATCTATGATAAACGAAGGATATGACAAAGTGAAGTTAGGTATTTATATTAATAACGATAGAGTAAAATAATTCGACTTCTTTTTTTTTTTTTTTTTCTTTTTTATAGTTGAAAATTCCCCGTCCACTGGACTCTTTCTCTTTCTCTCTCGCACGAGGAAAATTCCAATTTTTGGAATTTTCCTCGTGCGCGTTGCAAAATTGAAATTTTACGTCGATAAAAAGGAAAAAAGAAGAAGGAAAAAACAAAAAGAAAAAAAGAAAATTATACCTATGACCGATTCGTAACGCGTTAACAATATAATATTCATCGTGTAATTGTGGATAATTTGTGATTATATTTGTAAAATCAAATCTACAAAGGACGAAGAAATATACGAATGACGGAGTACAATAATTTTCTGATTTTTTTTCCTTCTTTTTCTTTTTCTTCCCTCTTTTTTTCTTTTTTTTTTTTTCTTTTTTATTTGCCTTTTCTCTTTTTCTATTGAATTGTCCTCGTTCACTCGCGACTCCCTCGTGAGAAAAAGAATTCAAATTCCAAATTGTCCTTTCGCTGTTGACGAAATTTTTTACGACGAAAAGAATGAAAGAAAGGAAGAAAGAAAAAAGAAGGAACTGGAAAAAGAAAAGACGAATAAAAAAAAAAAAAGAAAGAAAGAAAAAAACATGATCGATTCATGACAATGCATTAAACAATATAATATTTTCTTCGTGTGTAATTGTGAGATGGTGTTTTAACTCATGCGTGTGTAGAATCGAGTGAACACGCCGAATGAGCGAGACGGGGAACACGTGTGAGTCGTGAAACTCATTCATTCGTCTGGTCATCCCTTCTTCTTTTTCTCAATTCCCTCTCTTCATCTTCCTCCTCTTCCTCCTCCTCCTTTTTCTCCTCATCTTTCAGTTTGCTCTCTCTCTCTTTCTCTCTCTCTTTCTCTCTCTCTCTCTCTTTGTTTTCTCTTTTTAATTAACAATCTCGTATTAACGTTATGATAAAAAGAAAAAGAGAAAAAAAATTAACGAAACAATTTTCTCTATTATTATCTCTTCTCTTTTTCTTTTTTTCATTTTTTTCTTTTACTTTTCTTAATTTTCCTTTCTTTCTTTCTTTCTTTCTTTATTTATTTATTTTTTTTTTTTTTTGATCTTTTCCTTCCTCTTACAACACGATTTTTTTTTTATATAAGGTGTCACGATTTCATTCGCCGTCATTGGAATTTTTGCGAATTTACATTGGTAGTGACGTCATTGCCGGAGGAATCATCATCCGTATACATACCTCGGAGTGACTCATACGAGAACGTTCGCCTCCTCCTTTTCTCGTATTGGGATGAGAGACGTTGATGGAAAGGGAGTAAAAGAAGGACAGAGAAAAATGATACTAAACATAAGTATCTTTATGCTGTGGCATTAGAGAGAAAGAGAGAGAGAGAGAGAAAGGGAGAGAGAGTGAGAGAGAGAGAGAGAGAATAAAAAAAGAAAACTAATAAAAAAGTAAAAAAGAAAAAAAAGAGAGAAACAAAAAGAAGAACGGAAAAGAAAAAGGAAAATAATAATAATAATAATAATAATAATAATAATAATAATAATTTATATACACCAAAGAACAAATTCGAAAGTTTTGTTAAGGTGGGGGTGGGAGGAGAAGGAGATGGGAAGAAAAATGAAAGAAAGAAAGAAAGCAAGAAAGATTACATTGTTTCAATTATCGTGAAGAAAATCTCTCGCGTTCGCATTTTATCAATAAATAAAATTTATCATGTACAAATAGCATATGTGCTTTTGTATTTATAATATTAGATCAGATGATGATGAGAAAATAAGATAAGAGGAGCACGTAAGAGTTGATTTTTCTTTTCTTATCTTTTTGCTGCACTTTTCTTTCATTCTCCCTCTTCTTTCTCTTTCTCCCCTCTCTTCTTCCTCCCCCACCCCTTCCCCGCGAATAATAATACATAGACGCGAAGTATAACAATTGCATATTCTATTTCGATCTCGATATTATAGCAACAACAATTCCACGTATGGTTAATCAAAAAGAAATCGCGTTCTCACGAGTCGGTTGGCCTCTTATCTCTACAATGTATATACATACTTAAATACACCGCTCTCAATATAAATCAAACGTAATGTAGTTAGTTTCGCGGTGGTAATTATACTTGCGCAGTCGTGTTAAAGTAGGGGCGGGATGTGGTAAAAGAAAATTAAGAAGATAAGAAAAAAAGAAAGAGAAAAAAATATTAAAAGTAAAAGAAAAGAAAAGAAAAGAAAAGAAAAGAAAAGAAAAGAAAAGAAAAGAAATGAAATGGCGCGAGATACGAATATATAAGACAAGACTCTCATGTGTAACGTGTAGCTCCGTGTAAATATAATCCGCTTGAGAAAGAAAGGAATAAAAAAAAAAAGAAGAAGAAGAAGAAATAGAGAAAGAGGGATGGAGTGAGGGAGTGAGTGAGTGTGTGAGAGTGAGTGAGGGAGTGAGTGAGTGAATAACTAAGATACAGAAAGAGATAGATAGATAGAAAGAGAGAGAGAGAGAGAGAGAGAGAGAGAGAGAGAAAGAGAGAGAGAGAGTGAGAGAGAGAGAGAGAGAAAGGAGAAGAAGCAGGAAACATCGCCGTCTGTACTGTTACGGAGCGCGGTGCGTAGTTTCAACTCGAAGCAATTTAACAGCTAGTCATAAAAAGAAGGGGGTGGGGTGTGGTGTGTTGTGGTGTGGTGTGGTGTAGTGTAATATAATGTGGTGGGGTGGGGTGGTATGAGGGAGTGCTCAGCGTAGCGTGACTCTTGTCTGCATGGCTATGGCAAACCGACCTTGTCCCACAATGCAGCATCGCCAAACCCAACGCATAAAACGTGCTTACGAGTCTTATCCGTGAACCTCGTACGGGATGCGTTTATGATAATAATTATTAATAGATACTAACATAGCCCTCTTTCGCCTCTTTGATAATATTATTGCTCGATATGTTTATCGTACATTTTTATTGATCTTTATTTATCCTTACAATACGTTAGGCGGCACGATCGTGATCGAGTTTGATCGTTATTGTAATGATCGAGCGAATTTAAATACCATCCGAAAAATTCATTTAATTTGCAATATCGATTGGAAAATTGTTGTTATTGAGAACATTTTCTTTTATTTTCTTTTTTTTTTTTTTCTTTTCCTTCTTTCCTCTTTCCTCCTTTCTTCTTCCTTATAATTTTTCTTCTTTCTTTGATTTATGTAACTTCACAGAACTGTTAGTTTTCATTTATTTGGTTGTTTATTTATTTATTTATATATTTTTTTTCCTCGCCTACGAGATTAAACCATTAATTGTGCAGTAAAGTTTCATAATTGGTCCATTGTATTGTGGGAAGCTGTATCAAAGATCAAAGAACTTTCGTTTTATCTTTCTAATATTAGATTAAGATTCGAACATTTTCGTATATCTTTCATTCTTATATATCAATTTACGTATCATCGAAGAGGAAGAAAGTAAAATAAAATTTGTTTTACGAATTCGATTGTGGATATATATATATATACATACGTACACACATACATCGCTCTACATCCACATTTACATCACACTTTCTTCTTAAGAATCAAAAGAATGCGAACGGTTTCGTTTCTCTAAGGCTTCCGTCCTCACACGATTGACATGTGTATATATATATGTGTGTATATATATATGTATGTATATATATATATATATATATATATATATATATTCGTTATATACTTATATATATATATATATATATATATATATATATTCGTTATATACTAGTTGTACTCGTGCTCTCCCTGAAGCCTGTTCTAAACTTAACGCTCTACTGGAATCTAATACCTCTGACCCCAACAACAAATCCATTCCAGGCTTGTACTATGTTACTCTGTTCAACATCGAGGAAGTGTAGCCACTTTTGAATTACCAATTTCTTTTTCATCGCCACTTTTTTACATTTTACTTTACGTGATATAACAGTTCAATTGTGATCAATCTTATGTACAAGAAGAAAATAAAAACAAACGTGTAAATAAAATAAGTTAATTAACAAAAGAGGATAATAATTGCACTGAAAGAAAAAAGAAAAAGAAAAAGAAAAATGGTACAATTGTATATATATATATATATATATATATGGTAAAATTGTAATTCGACTATAATTTATGTACTTTTTTTTTTCTTTTTTACTATATAGTACAACAATAATAGAACGACATTTGTACTATGTACAAATTTAGTAAAACTAAAATTGTAATATGTAATTTTACTACAACCTTTATATATATTTATATATATATATATTTTCTTTTTTACTACAATTGTCTCCTCGATAAATATTATTATTATTATTATTATTATTATTATTATTATTATTATTATTATTATTGTTATTATTATTTTTTTTTCTTTTTTGAATTGATCATTTACAATGCTTTTATATAATATTTTTTATAATATAATATAATATAATATAATATAATATAATATAATAAAATAATATAAAAACAAAATGATAACGCGTTCGATTTATTGAGAAAATTAAGTCGTCCCTCTTTCTCTCTCTCTCTCTCTACTTACCTATCTCTTTGGAAGTATCGAAAGACAAGAAGAGGAACGAAAATGCATACCTAATTATTCGATGCAATTGCGTAACATACGTTCATGATTACTGGGTATGGCACAGTGAGAGCTACGGACACCGTATATGGAAAACTCGTGACACAAATCTCGATTACGAGTTGTACGACGAACTTACCTTACCCTACCTAACACACATAGATTCGTACATATGTTCATACATACAGATTAGTTTCTATCTATCTATTTATCTATCTATCTATCTGTCTGTCTGTCTATCTATCTATCTATCTATCTATCTATTTATCTATCTATCTATCTATCTATCTATCTATCTATCTATGTATCTATCTATCTATCTATCTATCTATCTCTCTCTTTCTCTATAATATATATATATATATATATATATATATATATATATATATATATACATAATTACTTGGAAAGCTTATGCATATACATTTCAATGGAACTCTTAGGAGATCATTTCATCTCATCTCATCTCATTTCATTTCATTTAACATCATTTCATTTTATCTTAGTTCGTCCTACTCGTCATACAGAATTTCACAATACGAAGATCTCCCTTTATTTTTTCTCCCTTATATTTCGGTCGTTCGAAAAGCGTTACGATTTCTCCGGAGAAAATTATCGACTCGCATTGCGGAGGATGGACTCTCAAGATAAGAAAGACGTCGTTGACCTCTTGTCATCGTCCTTCTTTCGCTTTAACGTCTACAAATTTCTTTATTTTTTTTCTTTCTTTTTCTTTTTTTGTTCTTTTTCCCCTTTCTCTTTTCTTTTTCTTTCTTTCTTTCTATCTTTCTTTTTTTTTTCTTTTTTTTTTTTTTTCATCGTTATTAAACGATCAATTTTTTTTAAATGCTTCACACGGTAAAAATATTCCAGAGAAATTTGTTTCTTTTTGCGGTAGATCGGAGGGGAAGAATTTTTTTTCTTGAAAAAGAAAAGAAAAGAAAAAAAATAAATAAATAAATAAAAATGATAAATTATTTGTGCAAATGGTTATACGTAATGCATGTTTAAATATTTGTCTCGCTTAAGAGATAAATTTTATACTCTTCTCGAAAATGTTCTCTCCCATCCTCGAGTTTCAAAGTTGCTAAACGATAGACGTTTAAACTGTACGTGACTTTATCTTCTCTTTTACATTGTTAGTCGGAGCTCGAAAGCGTGTCCCTGTTATTGTTCTTCGATCTCTTTTCATATCATAATCCATGTCGTGTATGAAGTACGTGCGTGAAATTACGAGAACGTTTTAATAATCGCAATAGATATCTTTCGTGACATGTGATACCTGTCAAAATCAGCTGATCTGAGTGTGGCTTCATTAATGAATATGAACGTACAGACATTCGTACAGTCTCATTGTTAGTCCAATCGTAATTGAACAATTTTAAAAAACATTTTTTTTTCCTTTTATTATTGTTATTATTATCATCATCATCATTATAATACATCATTTTTCAATAATAATAATTATTACTTATTAATAATAGTTAATATTTTAAATATTTATTGATGAACAATATATTAATAACAATGAACAATTATTAACATATTAATTATAAATAATTATAATTATTATCATTTATTAATTAAACAATATATTAATAATAATAATAATTATTATTATTCTTATCGTTGTCATTATAATATATTATTTCTTAATTATTATGATTATGATTAACATTATAATACATCGATTTTATTATTATTATTATTATTATTATTATTATTATTCATTTATTTATTTATTTATTTAAAAAATTTTTTATACGTAGACACATACCAAAAGCAAAGGCAACGACGATGGCGGAAACACCAGAATTAAAACGCATCGCGGAGAATACAAAAATTCAAAGCAACGTTAAGTATCATGCAGAGTTCGAAAAGGCAAAGGGAAAGTTCACGCAAGTTGCGGATGATCCAGAGACGCTGAGAATCAAGCAGAACAGCAAGATAATTTCAAACGTTGCTTACCATGGTGAACTTCAGAAGAAGGCGATTATGGAACAGAAAAGGACCATGACCGGAGAAAATGGCGAACAAATCGGTCAGTTATCAATTCATCTATATTACAATCTATTTAACAAATATTTATTAAGTAAAACAAACGAATTGACAATATTTATAATATACCTGTCATACAATCTTTCGCATTTTTTCTAATTATTATAAATACTTTTGAAAAATGTTGATAGTTAATATACGTGACGAATAGAAATGAAATTTCCCATTAAATAATTTGAATTTCAAATATTTAAAAAAGAAAAGAAATTAAATAATTCCCAATGCGTGACCTTCAACAAATAGAATCAAATATTCTAAACGTCAAACGTTTAGAAAAAAAAAAAAAAATTAAATAATTTGAACATTTGAAAAAAAAAAAGGAGAAAAAATTTCACGGCGAAAGACCAAGAAGGATAAATACATAAAATACGTATGCTAATGTGTCCTCGAGTAAATGTTTGCCTAGTTTTGCTTTTTAAACATCCCCACTCTAGCCCAGGCCAACCCCTTTGCCCTAACTCGAGACTTAACCCTCCCCCCCTCTCCCCCGGCCGTCGTGTCACTCTATCCAATTATTTGTCAGCTTTTCGTTGCTTTCTATGCTTTTTAGAGTACGTAGAGTACACGGACGGTACAATCGCACCTGCCTCGAGCAGTTACCTAAATGCGAATCCACCAGTTGCGAGAACGGCAAACTCGCCTGTACAAAGGACACCAGGTAGGATCGCTGATTACGATCCCCTTAGCGAGGCAAGGCCGAGTCCTTATTCCGCCAGGCAAGCCGCGACCACGGTCATTTATACCAGTGACAAAGGTCCAGGTAAGTTTCTCTTCCTTGATCCTGCTTTAATGTATTACTTACATATACTTATACGTATATGTGTTTGTGTGTATGTATATGTATATCTATACGTATATGTATGATGCATTTATGTATATATACGTTCTATCACATTATTCTCCTTTATTTTCTAACGTTTTTGAGTATACGATATACTTAGTTAAATTTAGATGATCTAATTTTTTTCTTCTTTCTTCTGTGATCATTTCTTTTTTTTTTTTTTTAATTTATTTATTATTATTATTTTTTAATTTTTTTTTTTTTTTTTTTTAAATGACGATGTTTATTTAGAAAATAATAATAAGCATTATATCCATCCAAGCAAATGTATATTTTGAGAATTATAAGATATCTAATCGTAGTTTCAAATCGTACAATTAAATTATGAATATTAAAAATTACGAATATTTATTGAAATTACGAATTAATGAAATATTAATAAATATAAAAGGATACCTTTGTATCGTATGTCGCTTCGCGAAATTCAAGTTCTACAATATATTTTCTGAAGGAATATTATAGGGTCTTCAAAATTTATATAAAAATAAAAAGAAATAAAAAGAAATTACAACCTTTGTTTATAATATAATAACGAAGATCAATATCCGTGAAATTTGCACTAATTTCAAATACATATATATATATATATATATATATATATATATATATATTTTTTTTTTCTAAGATTTGTATGAAAATTAGAATGAAAAGAAATTTTTTCTGTTAGACTCCATAGTGATATATGGAGAGAAGAAAAAAAAGAAAAAAGAAAAAAAAAATAATCTCTCATGACTCGGCTCAGTCGTTGCTTCAGAAAATGAACATTTCATTAGACGTTATTATCATCATCATCATCATCATCATCATCATCATCATCATCATCATCATCTCGGTCGTCGTCCTTTGTTACGTTCATATACAACATCTGTCCGACGATCCATCCGGAAGTCCTAAGCGCAACAGCACCTTCGTTATCCAGTTTGAGATTCTTTCTCGTGCTACGTCATCGTTATATTTATTACATTCTTTATAAGCCTCTATTATTTCTTATGTATATGTATATGTATATATATATATATGTATATGTATATGTATATGTATATACATATTGTTCTCTTATTAACAAAGAAATATCATATTGTGCGCAGTGACGAATCCACCTACACGAAAAATTGGCTCCGTTGCGGATATCGACCCGGTGAACGACTATTACGGATCGCTCACGCCTGCGACGAATAACAATCACGTGATACAGCATCAGCAACCACCACCACCACCGCCACCTACCAACGTCGGAGTGAGTTATTATCCTTTACGCGGCAATTTGAACGCTAATTTATATATTTATCTTATCTTGTAAATGTAATAACGTTTTAAAACGCTTATTACAAAATGGATAAAAATGTTATGAAATCGTAATAATTTTTAAGTTGCACACGATTTATTCGTGTGTAAATTTCTTTTTTTATATTTTACTTCATATGTATGTGCACGTATATATATATATATATATATTTTTCTTTTTGTTTCCTCATTTTTATCCGTCAAAAAATTATTATTTAATTTCATTTAATTATTATTTTTTTTTTATTTTTTTTTTTTTTTTAATAAGTATATAAATACAATATAATCGTATTAGAGTATATCATATTATATAATATATAAGACAATTTATATGTACTGTAGTATATATATATATATATTTCGTTATAATATAATTGTATTGATAGAAGTTATACTTAAATAATCTTTCACCATTAATATAATATTATATACGTTAATATAAATATTTATAATTGATAAATCATACATAATATTTTTCAGAGAGTCTACAGAGCGATGTACGATTACGAGGCACAAGATTTGGACGAAGTAAGCTTCTGTGACGGTGACCTGATTGTTAACTGTACAGCCATCGACGAAGGATGGATGACCGGTTTGGTACAACGTACAGGTCGGCACGGTATGCTGCCAGCGAACTATGTCGAGCCGGCGCAAATCTAAGGACCATTTAAATATTTCAACGATGGATCTTCTTAGGCTAGCTGCCATTTAAACCTCTCGTTTGTTTGTTGTCAACGTGCTTGGATTGAAACGTTTCGCGATTGAAGGAAACGCTAGAGTACACTGATGGTGTGCGTGCGTGTGTGAGAGAGAGAGAGAGAGGGAGGGAGAGGGAGAGGAAGAGAGGGGGAGAGAGAGATAGAGAGAGAGAGAGAGAGAGAATATTCTTTTTATTTGCGAGAGAGATCGTCCGTTTATGTCCCACTCTTTATGTACAATGCTCTCCTTGCCGTGTTAGAGAAAAGATAAACAAAATGTCGAACAGGACACCTTAGAGACGTGTGTATATCCTGTTCGAGAGATTGTTTCCTTTCTTTCTTTCTTTCTTTTTTTTCCTTTTTTTTTTATTTTCTATTTTTTACTATTATTTGTTTTTTTTTCTTTTTTTTTTTTTTTTCTTTCTTTTTTCTTTTCGTAATACGAAGAACAAGAAACGAGATAATTCTATTGTCAACGAATACGATGAGAAAAAACGCTTCGTTCGTTTTAGTTTTGTTGACGTCGGTCGTTCTCGTCGTAAGCATTCAGACGTCCTGAACCTTCTTCGTCTTACCATAATGCATCTTTCGTTTCTTTTCTTTTTTCTTTTTTTTTTCTTTTTTTTTCTTTCTCTTTTTTTACCATACCGTTTTTGCACTTTTAATGTATCAAATGTTATCAATATATACATACATACATACATACATACATATATATATATATATATATACTTACATATATATATATATATATATATATATATATATATAGACCTCTAAAATATTAATATTTTATATATATATATATAAAAAATGAGATATAGTAGCGATATATAGTTACGAGTTGGGGACCAAGCATTTTGTAATGAATTACATATATACATGCGAACGAACAAAGGAGTATGCTTGAATTGGATTACAATTTTTTTTTTTGTTTCTTTTTCTTTTTCTTTCTTTCTTTTCGTAATATTCTTAATCGAAATGACGATACTCCTTATATTCGTTCGCTTGACGCTGGCGCAAATGCGATTTTTTACACGATTCAATTCTTTATCTTCCAAAATGTCTTCCTTCTCTTGAATAATAATTCAAGAATGACCAATCAAGAATTCGAAACGTTGCCTTTCGTCGATGAGATACATCACCGTTATTATACACATTCCTTGATCGTGGAAAGATTCTAATGATTTTTTTTTTCTTTTTTTTTTTTTTTTTTTATGGAAATGAAGAGATCAGTGGCGCATTTAATATGCGGGGATTCAAAAGTTCCCACTAAGGGCATTTATGAGGTCAAAAATTTTTCAGCGATGTTAAATATCAATTACTTCTTTTTTTTCTATTTCAAGATCCTTAAAAAAAAAAAAAAAAAAAAAAAGAAAAAAGAAAAAAAAAGAGGAAAAAAGGCTCTAATTATTCTATTAAATTTGTAAAATTACGAGCCTGTTGTTCAAATTAAAGGTCTAATGATTCCAAGAAAAGAAAGTAAATTGCATTTTAAATATCGCTTAGGTATTTTTGACAGTCTCTTATCGATATCATCATATTGTCCACAACCCCATTCCCCATTCTTCGTCTAGGAACTTTTACGGTTCATCCCCGTATACGTAAATCGTACAAAATGATCGTGAAAAGTCACCCTGTGATTCTTGTGCCTTTGTCGCCTTTGTCGCCGTTTTCTATCGATCTATTCCTTTTTTTTTTTTTTTCTTTTTAATCTTTTATTTTTTGTTCTCGTCTTTTTCTTCTTCTTCGTCTTCTTCTTTTTTTTTCTCTCTGAAGAAACACCACGAATGAAAAGAATTTATTTATTGTACCGCTACGTGCCTTATATATAAATATAAATATATATATATATATATATATATATATATATATATATATATATATATATAAATATATACACATATACACACATACGTAGGATGATTTTGAATTTGATCAACTTCGAGAATATTTGATACATATAAATATAAATATTCATATACGTACTATTACATAGCATAATTATTGTTTATATATATATATATATATATATATATATATATATATATATATATAAATGAATATATAAAGAGAGAAAATTTGTCATATATATTTTATACGATCGAACAAACGTTAAAAAGAGAACAACAAACATGTTAGTTTTTATAATTATTATTATAGCTTAGCGAAAAAAAAAAAAGAAAAAGATGTAATTCGCTTTTAAAAACAGGAAAAAGATAATAATCGTTAAAAATGTTATTACTGATTCTTCATTCTCTTTTTTTTTTTTTT